>NC_092167.1:33288864-33298864 GCF_045791955.1 Oncorhynchus clarkii lewisi
GAAACATTTCAACTATCTACTAACCCTAGCCCTAACCCAAACCTTCACCCTTATCTTAACCTTAAACTTAACCCTTATCCTAACCCCAAACTTAACCCTTACCCTAGCCCTAACCTAAGCCGTATTCTAAACCTAACCTTAACCATAACCTTAGGAAGCAGTTGCTTATCAACAGATTGTTTGTTGATAGTGTGACCATCTGTAGAGTGTCTACAGATGGAAAATCCGGACTATCCAAATAAAGTGTAACCTTTGTTGTAGTCTATTGTAAAATCTAACGTGTGTATTTAATCCCACAAATGAATGAACTAATCAACACGAGCTAAACAGAAAAAAGTCAAAACATCAAAGTAAATTAATTACATTGCGTATCAATTACATTGCGTATCAATCTACCCCCCTCGGGGCGGCAAGTAGCCTCGCCGTTAAGAGCGTTAGAACAGGAACCGAAAGTCGAGTTAACCCCAAACAACAACTGCTACCCGGGGGCCAATGACATGGACGTTGAGGGGTTGGGACAAATGCAGAAGACGAGTTTCTGTTGAATACATGCAACTGACTAGGTTTCCCCTTTCCTTTCCCTTCCTCACCTGAGAAAGATAATAACTTAAGAGAAGGAGGAGGAGGAGGAGGAGGAAGAAGAGAGATAGGGGGAGTGAGACAGATAGAGGAAGCACATACAAAGATGAAGAGAAAGACAGGGCGATAACGAGGAAGATGGGGAGGAAAGGGAAGAGGTAGCAGTGCTGAGTGTGACGCCTAGGAGTTGAGATCTATCTAGCCAGTGCGTCACTGCATAATCTGAGCAAGCTCTGAGCACAGATGTTAGGCCTAACGCTGGGGGACTGACAGAGGGGGAGAGAGAGATATTCACTTTTAGAAAAAAAGGGTTATTCGGTTGTGCCCATAGGATAACACTTTTTGGTTCCAGGTAGAACCCTTTTTGGTTCCAGGTAGAACCCTTTTTGGTTCCAGGTAGAACCCTTTAGGCTTCCATATACAATCCTCTGTGGATTGGAACCTAAAAGGGCTCTTCAAATGGTTATCCTACGGGGAAAGCCGAAAAACCTTTTAGGTTCTAAATAGCAGAGAGAGAGAGAAAAAGAGTGAGAGAGAGAAGAGAGGAGAGGAGAGGAGAGCCTGGACACTTGTTACTCAATTATTTAAGATGACACATCACCCCCCACAGGAAGATAAATAAGCTTTCAGTGATGGACCACAGAATCATCCTTTATCCTGTGTCCACCAGCTGGGCTCACACACACACACACACACTAAGGCATGCGCACACTCACACACACTGACAGGTCGGCATGCTGGCACGCGCACACATACATAAACACACGTATAATCATAAATTATAATCAAAGGTTATCATGGACCACCAACCACATGGATTAACCAATCTAACGACCTCCGACCGGTTGGCTAGTGTACCAATATAAATGAGAGTTGGGAAAACACTGTGTGATTCTAAATGGTGATACACACAAACCTAATTAAATCCCAATTCATCTCAATTTCTTATTAATTAGCCACTATCACCATGGTTACTACATTATAATACACGATACCACACTATAATCCATGTTATTGTCCCTCCTCACCTTTAAAGTGCTAGAATCAGGCCTCCAGTGTTGGCCTGGATCTCACCCTCCAGCAGTGTCCCCTCCACCCCACCCATGCCCCCATGGGCCCAGGCATGAAGCTGCGTCTGAGGGTCCTTCTGGCCCAGGGCCTGGTGCTTCAGCCTATAGCGGCCCTGGTTCTCCTTCAAGAAGGCCTCACTGAGCTGGTCACCTTGTTTGGTGGTGAGCTCTGCAGACGGAAACGGGTCCTATTGGCCTCATAGAGGGACCTTAGATCCCTGGCTAGGGCTGGCAATTCCCCCTGGTCCTTGGATGGTTCTGGGGTCTTGAGCGGGTCCTGAGCTGCTTAGCTGTGGAGCCCCCGGCCCCTCCATCCAGAGCCCCCAGCGAGGTGGCCAGGAGCAGGACGGAGAAGAAAGTGTTGAGGGGGGGGGGCGGATTAGGAGCCTGAGGAGCGCAGGGCCCAGGTGGAGGTGGGGGTCTCTTCCTGTGCTGGACCAGAGGAAGTGGAGACCCCTAGCACCAGCAGACCCCTAGCACCAGCAGACCCCTAGCACCAGCAGACCCCTAGCACCAGCAGACCCCTAGCACCAGCAGACTCCTAGCACCAGCAGACCCCTAGCACCAGCAGACCCCTAGCACCAGCAGACCCCTAGCACCAGCAGACCCCTAGCACCAGCAGACCCCTAGCACCAGCAGGGCCCCAACAGAGACGAGGAGAGAAAAGGACAGTGTACGCAGCATGGCAGACCTGGGAGGAGAGGGAATACAGAAGTGGATTAGCTGATAGTATTGTAGGCTGTTCATCATTTTATACTGCGACACGCAGGTCACTGAACATCATTACAAAAACATTTAGGCTACAACAATCAAAAAAGCGTACACCAGGGCTTTATATAGACTCGTTGGCTTTTGTTTCTAAATCGAAATTCATTGGAATTTCCACTCTGGTTTGAATCAAACCCCTATGAAAATGCAGTTCTGCTGGTAAAAGACGAGTGTCTCTGAGACGAGAATAGGATGTAACATCAAATTGCAACATGCAAATTGTTATTATTATCGAAGAAGAAAAAAAAATCATTTAAACCTGTTAAACAAAAATCTATTAATTTGCCTTCTTCTGAACGTCTCGGTGAATAGAAAGTGTTGCTTTCTTTCAACACAAAACCACTGTTCATCATCAGCCTACGGAGTGGATAACACAATGACGCCAACTTCTGTTTGTCTACGCTGATGTGAATCCAAGGGCAAAAGTGAAAAGTTCTTTGTTACATTTTCTTTCCCTCCGTAAATTAATTAAAGTGTCTTTCTTCCTCTCCTCCGTCGCTTCCCTCGGGCCTGTATCAGCGAGGGAACTGAATCTTATTTCTGTTGGCTCAGACGTGGCAAAGAACGTTCTGGAAGTCTGTCTATCCGTCTCTCTATTAAATCGCTTGTTTCCACCCCAGACCACACACTCAAGTCTGGGTGCTTTCTCCCTTTCCAGAAATGTCTAACGCCCCACGGTGGCAAAGGGCACCGAAGTCTGTCGCGTGCAAAACAAGCAACAATTGTTTCAAGGTATTTGGGGAAGTTATGCCTGCAGCCTAAAATATAGCCTATGTATGACTAGATACTGAGATAGTGTGTTTTATGCATGTTCGACCATTCTGAATTATTTTGAATCGCACTGGGACTCCGAACGCAGCTGGGTCTGCAGTGCCAGTCCCAGTCGTGCGGGGTCGCCGACAGCCTCTGTGCCATCTAATTTGTTGCCCCACCCGTCCCTGTCCACAACTGCCCGTCCCGAGAAGCCTCCAAGCAACGTTTTTATTGTGCTGCTCCATCTCGACCTCCCGAACGTAGTCATACTGCTATCTCCATTTCTTCCCCCCACCACTGCCCTCCACTCCCATGCTCTTACCACTGTGAAACGTCCGACAATAAGGAAACAAGTCGCGGCCGTAGATTTGTCGCCTTCGACACAGGCAGCAAATTGATAAATGGATGTACAAAATAAATGGTGTCAAATCGCTAGATGTAGAGATAGTCTGAGAAGAAGGAAAACGGTTGAAGGGCTGGAGATGGAGGATGATGGTGATAACAGCAGAGCTGCCTGCCTGTCGGCCAACCAGTGCTGAGCAATCAGCCAGGCCATGACGGCCTGTAGAACCCAGCCAAGAATTTACCTCTGTCTAATCAATACTGCACTCCCCGAGATAGCCATCAGCAGCACAATCTCTATACCATGCTCACACACTTGGAGTTCACAAACACACACACGTGCATGCTGTGTGTGTGTGCTACTGCACTGACATGCGAGCACACACACACACACACACACACAGATCCGACCACAGGCACATTTTGCTACTTGAAGATAAACTGCCGTTGTTATTTATAGATACACCATGTTCTCACTCGTCTAGGATGTTTCACTGTCATACTTACATGCAGCCACACTTGCACACATATCACAACATATCACCCACATGTACTGTGTACAATCCTGCCTCATGACATGTATAAGACACACACACATCCTAATGATGTTGAGTCCACCCTGACAGGTGGGAGATGGTAGGCGTGTGTGTGTGTGTGTGTGTGAAGCCTTAGCCATGAGGGTAGGGTGAGTGTAACTGGAGGCCAGACAAACAGACACACATACACACCTCTCCGACCGGATTACAGGCAATAACGCTCGTAATGAGTGGCAATGCACATTTAAGCACCATGTGATTCATAAAGGGTCAGGCAGCGCCGCGGTTAAACGAGTCCCCAGGGAAACACAGATGGAACTAAAGATCAGACAATCAGCCTCCTTCAGGGCCCAGTAGGGGTTTGCACTGACCAGCAGTGTACCCCCCCACACACACTCCGCCCTATAGGATTCTGTCAATGTGTATGCGACAAGCCCCTTACCCCCTACACCCTAAACCCTCGACCCTAAACCTTATACACTCCTGTCAATGTGTCTGTCTACTGCTCTGCCTCCAGCCCTGTTCTTCCCCTCACCAGATGTTGTCTGGTGAGATACAGAGCTCACTCTTCACGTTATCCATTTGGAAGGCTGTTAGGTATATGTTCTTGGCTGTAACTGGGGTTAAATGGAGCTATAGCTGAGGGCCACGGCAGTAGAATCTAAATCAACACTTTAGAACAATGACTATTACTGGTAATGTAAACTGAGCCTTTAGCTTTGGTACCACCCCCCCAGTGCCTCTGTCATTCTTTTTTTCCCCCATCCCTCTTTCTCTTTCTTTTGCTCTCTCCCTCTCTCATTCTACATTGAATCTGTTCCTTACGACCATTCTCTCCAACCTCCCTCTGTGTCATGTTTCTCCAGTGAATCTACTGTTTCTCCACTCCTCCCTTCAGTCAAGCCTCATCTCTCCATCTAACATCACCTCCCTCCCTCCCTCCCTCCCTCCCTCCCTCCCTCCCTCCCTCCCTCCCTCCCTCCCTCCCTCCCTCCCTCCCTCCCTCCCTCCCTCTCAGTGTACCTGAGGTCTAATTCTCTCTGACCTCCTCCCAAGCTATAGGGACCTTCCACTTCTCTATCTCTCCCTACATCCATCTTTTTTCTTCCCTCTCTTTCTTGGTGCTGAATCAATCTCATAATCCAGCGTAGCCTCATGCCAACGACACGAGACACAAAGCGAGTAAAAGACCTTCACCATAAAACTTCATTGAGATTCCTTATGAACACATGAAACAATCCCTATACCACCATTCCTCCCTCCCTCTCCTCCCCCTCTCCACTCCTCCATCAATCCCTCACTCAATCAGCTTTTGGAGGGCGTTCATGACTAACAGTGAGAGTGTAACAGTGTGTGTGTGTGCGTGTCTGTGTGTGTGTGTCTGTGTCTGTGTTTGTCCATCTGTCCGTCAGCCCCGGCCCATATAGAACGAACCTCGTCTGGTTTTACACGTCTATCTGGAAAGAGTCACTGGTGATGATTTTTAGTGGGGCCTCTTCCCAGGTTGTCTTCAATCATTTCAATCAGCCTCAACTTTAGGCCCCTGAAGACCCAGGAGCTCTGGTTTGCCTGATCAAACCTGCCAAAGAGCTAGTCTGAGAGGGGGAGAGGAGGGGAGCAGGGTTGGGAGAGATGGGAACTGGTGTGTCTGACCTGCCAAAGAAGGAGAAGGAGAGGGGGAGAGGTGAGAAGGAGAGGGGGAGAAAGGGCGATAGGGGAGCTTGTTTAGCGCTGCTGAAATCACAGACACATCTGCTGTGAGTCTCAAATGTTTCCAATAAGAGTCTAAATGTTTCCTGCAGGCCTGTGAAGGACTGTGATGTTGGGAGAGGGGAGTGGAGTGCGATGGGGAGTTCTTAAATGATTTCTATCAGTGTTCAGAAGCCTTGTTCCAACAAACACAGGTGTGCACACATCCACACACTCATAGGAACACACACACACACACACATAGAAACACACACACACACTCATAGAAACACACACACGCATTCACACACACACACACATACACACACACATCCACACACTCATACAAACACACACACGCATTCACACACGCACACACACACACACATCCACACACTCATAGAAACACACACACACACGCATTCACACACATACACACACACACTCATTGGAACACACACACACATTCACACACACACATCCACACACTCATAGAAACACACGTACACACACACACTCATAGGAACACACACACACACTCATAGGAACACACACACTCATAGGAACACACACGCACACACACACACACTTCCAAGAAAGTGGTATTGTGTCCAATGAGTCAGCTGTGATTGCAGCAACCAGAGGTCCCAAAGCTCCCGCAAGCCGTTGACAGCTGTCTTCATAGAAATCAAATATAACTCTCAATCCCACCCCCAAATAAACATCACTCAGGCGTGACTCAGATCTCTGAAGGGAACAGACGTTACAACATACAATCAGCACGTCCGCCCCCCTACCTTCTCACCCCCCCCCCCCCCCTCCACCACTCCTCTACCCGTTCTCTCCTCTCTCCTCTCCCCCTCCTTCTCCCTCTCCTGCCAACCAGCCGCCCAGCTGGTACAGTCATGTCAGATAGGCTGGGACAGAGAGAGAGAGAGAAGAGGCTGGGAGTGGAAGGAGGAATGAAGGTGAAATGGCTACAACAGAAGTCATTAGGTTTGGAGGTGTCACACAGTCACCAGGTCTAAAGGTAATACATCGTCTCTGTCTGGCTGGTTGGTTGGTAGAGCAACGGTATGACAGAGGTGTCTTTTCAAGGTTGTCCTGAAATGACTTTAGAGAAGACATATGGTGCAGTCATAACACGCACACACACACACACACACACACACACACACATTTCAGGTTCCCTGAGGACAGGAGTTGTCATCGCATTGCAGACGGTCCTAAACAGCAAGTTACCTCCTACACACAGAGATTCATTGTTTGTGTTTCTGGAAAAAGGAGAGATTGATTGATAGACGATGGCTGCGGGGTAGGTGGGCTGGTCAATCCTTGGTGTTTAGAAGAGAGGAGGAGGTAGCGTCACTAGAAGATTAAGATGCCAGGGAGGGTAGGTAGAGGCAGGCAACTAGTCACCTCCAGAGGAAAATGGAAACGGGCCACTGCAGGCCTGCAGGGCACAAAGACAGACATGAGAGAGAAAGAGAGAACTGGAGTGGGAGAACGAGAGAGGGTTGAAGGCAGAGGGAGAGAATGGGAGAGAGAAAAGTAAGAGTAAGAGAAGGAAAGAGAGACAGAATGAGGGAAAGAGAAAGTTTGAGGGAAATAAGAAAGAGAGAGAGTTAGAAATAGAACAAGAGCAGGTAGAAGTTAAAAGAGAGATTTACCGGTAGATTGAAACAGAGAGAGAGAGAGAGAGCGTAGGCGAGAGAGAGAATAGAGAGAGAGAGAGAGAGCGAGCATGGGCGAGAGAGAGAGAATAGAGAGAGAGAGAAGGATATATATGAGGATATCTGGACGAGAGTCAACAGGTGATGTCATTTACCCAAATGATGACTTCAGCTACCGTTAAAGCGAAGGTCACAAGCCTGTTTTCAGGGCATTAGCTCCCCTCATAAAGGAGAGGAAAACCAGCTCTCCCTGTTTCCATTATCCCTCCCTCCGCTCCATCACCCCCCTAAGCTGCACCGCTATTCGCTCTGCCGCGGCTTACGAAGGAGAATTGAATCCCCATCAGACTCAGTTCATTTCCAGTGCAGTGTTATATATAATACGATGGTATCAGGAGGATAGATACGTGTGAAGAGGTCAACTGAACTGATGCTATTAATATTCTGTCCGCCCGCTAATGCCCTGGTGTTTAATGTAATTCAGCAGGAAATGAGTGCCCAGAGTGAGTCGTCATGTGTGGGATATGACACGGCGATGTGGGGATGTGCTCATGTGTCGCTGGGAGGTCTCTGGACCATCAGATGTATTACACAGTGCCACACATGACAACGGTACAGAACTATATGTACCGTCAAACGGTACATAATTATAGATTCTGTAATAAAAGGGCATTTATATGATACAAATGTGGCACCAAAGCCTTCCTTTTAGAATCACCTGATCTGTACAGCACATTATATCATTATCTGACTTTGGCAGATTTAATAACTGTTAGCAATCTATACTCTAGTTGAAAAGGTCAAATCCCCGAGAAGCTGTTACAGGGATTCATTTATGTCTGCTCTGATTCCCACACTCAGTTGGAAAAAGGTTTGAAATATCCAGGTAACTTTCCAAAAATCCCTGGTTGGAGGATTTTGGTTTTCCTGTTTACCCTCCTGAGTCAGAGAATCTTCCGATCATGATTTCTGTAAAAGCACAGAATTTGAGGCTCAGACACACCGGTAGCATTTGTCCAGTCAGACTTTCACCGGCGGGGGGAGTCCCTAAAACACACAGCGCAGAGCGAACGTCAGGCCAACGTCAGGCGAATGGCAGATCAACATTTGGAGCGGTGTGTGTGGTCCCTAACAGGTGAGGGTAGATGGTTATAGAGTAAGCGTGGTGTATAATCTGTGAGGCAGACGGTTTTATTAGGGCGTCACAATAATCAGAGCAGTGGAGAGGCTCAGAGAGAGAGTGGGTAATCAGTACAGGCTAATCCCCAATCATGTTTCTCTCTTCTCCCTTTCACTTAACTATTTTACTCTCTCTCTCTATCTCTCTTTCTTCTCTTTCTTTCTCTCTCTCTCTTTCTTCTCTTTCTTTCTCTCTCTCTCTTTCTCTCTCTCTCTCTCTCTGACTCTCTATCTCTCTGCCTCTCTCTCTCTCTGACTCTCTCTCTCTATCTCTCTTTCTTTCTTTCTTTCTTTCTTTCTCTCTCTCTCTCTCTCTCTCTCTCTCTCTCTCTCTCTCTCTCTCTCTGACTCTCTCTCTCTCTCTCTGACTCTCTCTCTCTCTGACTCTCTCTTTCATCTTTCATTCTTTCTCATCCCTCCCTTTCTTCTCTCCTTCGCTCCCTTTATTTTCTCTCTCACTCCTTCCCTTTATTCTCTCTCTCTCTCTCTCTCTCTCCTTCCCTTTATTCTCTCTCTCTCTCTCTCTCTCACTCCTTCCCTTTATTCTCTATCTCTCTCCTTCCCTTTATTCTCTCTCTCCTTCCCTTTATTCTCTCTCGCTTGCATTTGGACATGTTAAGTTGCCTAAATTATTTCAGAAGCATCTTGGCCTTCAGTGTAGGAGGAGGGGAGAAAAGAGGAAATGATTAACACGGCACTGATTAGACCTAATTAGGAGTTTGATTAAAGGTTTTAATTAGGGAACCAAGCACTCCATTTGGAGAGGGCGACAGAGGGGAGGGCAAGGGGGATGGAGAGGATAGAGGGGGTGAGAGAGGATGGAGAGGGGAGACGGGGAGCACAGACAAGGGGGAGAGAAGAGGGGAAAGGGAGGATTGTACCTGGTGGGATTTCTGATGATGTGCCTTCATCCCTCCCCCGTTCTGGGTCTCCAATCTTTCGATAAATCTTGTGTCAAACATCATCCCCCCCCCAGCCTCTTCCTCTCCTCCCTCTCTCTTTTTCTCTCCATGTTCTCTGTATAGTAAGTCATCTATTTGGCAGAGGCCTCTTCTCTACCTCTCCCCCTGTCCCTCTCTCTCTCTCACCTACATTTTCAGCCTCTCCATTATTAATTAGCAGCAGTGTTCACTATCAGTGCAATTACTCAAGAGAAGCTGAAAACCAGTGAATAGGGCCAAAATGGAGATGCCACAAAAACCAAAGGGATGAAGAGAGAGCGCTTTCCAACCTTAAAGAGATAGTCTTCACAATAGGGAAATTGACAGGGATGCGTCATTTTGACATTGCGCGAACAATTTGAAAGAAAATACAATATTCAAACCACTTCGCAGACTTATACAAGAAGGAAAGGTTGTGGTACGAAATAAAATGTTCAATGATATGTCTCCACACCTCCAGTCAGGTCCAT
>NC_092167.1:33303864-33308864 GCF_045791955.1 Oncorhynchus clarkii lewisi
GATGGTGGGGGGAAGGAAGACAGAGAGAGAGATGGTGGGGAAAGGAAGATAGAGAGAGAGATGGTGGGGGGAAGGAAGACAGAGAGAGAGATGGTGGGGGGAGGAAGACAGCGAGAGAGATGGTGGGGGGAAGGAAGACAGAGAGAGAGATGGTTGGTGAAGGAAGACAGAGAGAGATGGTGGGGAAAGGAAGACAGAGAGAGAGATGGTTGGGGAAGGAAGACTGAGAGAGAGATGGTGGGGAAAGGAAGATAGAGAGAGAGATGGTGGGGGGAGGAAGACAGAGAGAGAGATGGTGGGGGGAGGACAACAGAGAGAGAGATGGTGGGGGGAAGACGACAGAAAGAGAGATGGTGGGGGGAAGGAAGACAGGGAGAGAGATGGTGGGGGGAAGGAAGACAGAGAGAGAGATGGTGGGGGGAAGGAAGACAGAGAGAGAGATGGGGGAAAGGAAGACAGAGAGAGAGATGGTGGGGAAAGGAAGACAGAGAGAGAGATGGTGGGGGGAAGGAAGACAGAGAGAGAGATGCAGGGGAAAGGAAGACAGGGAGAGAGATGGTGGGGGGAGGAAGACAGAGAGAGAGATGGTGGGGGGAAGGAAGACAGGAGAGAGATGGTGGGGGGAGGAAGACAGAGAGAGAGATGGTGGGGGGAAGGAAGACAGGGAGAGAGATGGTGGGGGGAGGAAGACAGAGAGAGAGATGGTGGGGGGAGGAAGACAGAGAGAGAGAGATGGTGGGGGGAAGGAAGACAGGAGAGAGATGGTGGGGGGAGGAAGACAGAGAGAGAGATGGTGGGGGGAAGGAAGACAGGGAGAGAGATGGTGGGGGGAGGAAGACAGAGAGAGAGATGGTGGGGGGAGGAAGACAGAGAGAGAGATGGTGGGGGGAGGAAGACAGAGAGAGAGATGGTGGGGGGAGGAAGACAGAGAGAGAGATGGTGGGGGTAGGAAGACAGGGAGAGATGGTGGGGGGAAGGAAGACAGAGAGAGAGATGGTGGGGGGAGGAAGACAGAGAGAGAGATGGTGGGGGGAAGACGACAGAAAGAGAGATGGTGGGGGGAAGGAAGACAGGGAGAGAGATGGTGGGGAAAAGAAGACAGGGAGAGAGATGGTGGGGGGAAGGAAGACAGCGAGAAAAATGGTGGGGGGAAGGAAGACAGAGAGAGAGATGGTGGGGGGAAGGAAGACAGAGAGAGAGATGGTGGGGGGAGGAAGACAGAGAGAGAGATGGTGGGGGGAAGGAAGACAGGGAGAGAGATGGTGGGGGGAAGGAAGACAGGGAGAGAGATGGTGGGGAAAGGAAGATAGAGAGAGAGATGGTGGGGAAAGGAAGATAGAGAGAGAGATGGTGGGGGGAGGAAGACAGAGAGAGAGATGGTGGGGGGAGGAAGACAGAGAGAGAGATGGTGGGGGGAAGACGACAGAAAGAGAGATGGTGGGGGGAAGGAAGACAGGGAGAGAGATGGTGGGGAAAGGAAGACAGGGAGAGAGATGGTGGGGAAAGGAAGATAGAGAGAGAGATGGTGGGGGGAGGAAGACAGAGAGAGAGATGGTGGGGGGAGGAAGACAGAGAGAGAGATGGTGGGGGGAAGACGACAGAAAGAGAGATGGTGGGGGGAAGGAAGACAGGGAGAGAGATGGTGGGGAAAGGAAGACAGGGAGAGAGATGGTGGGGGGAGGAAGACAGCGAGAAAAATGGTGGGGGGAAGGAAGACAGAGAGAGAGATGGTGGGGGAAGGAAGACAGAGAGAGAGATGGTGGGGGGAGGAAGACAGAAAGAGAGATGGTGGGGGAGGAAGACAGAGAGAGAGATGGTGGGGGGAGGAAGACAGGGAGAGAGATGGTGGGGGGAAGGAAGACAGAGAGAGAGATGATGGTGGGGGGAAGGAAGACAGCGAGAGAGAGATGTTGGGGAAAGGAAGATAGAGAGAGAGATGGTGGGGGGAAGGAAGACAGAGAGAGAGATGGTAGGGGGAGGAAGACAGAGAGAGAGAGATGGTGGGGGGAAGGAAGACAGGGAGAGAGATGGTGGGGGGAGGAAGACAGGGAGAGAGATGGTGGGGGGAAGGAAGACAGAGAGAGAGAGATGGTGGGGGGAAGGAAGACAGCGAGAGAGAGATGTTGGGGAAAGGAAGATAGAGAGAGAGATGGTGGGGGAAGGAAGACAGAGAGAGAGATTTTGGGGGGAGGAAGACAGAGAGAGAGATGGTGGGGGGAGGAAGACAGAGAGAGAGATGGTGGGGGGAAGACGACAGAAAGAGAGATGATGGGGGGAAGGAAGACAGGGAGAGATGGTGGGGAAGGAAGACAGGGAGAGAGATGGTGGGGGGAGGAATACAGCGAGAAAAATGGTGGGGGGAAGGAAGACAGAGAGAGAGATGGTGGGGGAAGGAAGACAGAGAGAGAGATGGTGGGGGGAGGAAGACAGGGAGAGAGATGGTGGGGGGAGGAAGACAGGGAGAGAGATGGTTGGGGAAGGAAGACAGAGAGAGAGATGGTGGGGGGAGGAAGACAGGGAGAGAGATGGTGGGGGGAGGAAGACAGGGAGAGAGATGGCTGGGGGAGGAAGACAGGGAGAGAGATGGTGGGGGGAGGAAGACAGAGAGAGAGATGGTTGGGGAAGGAAGACAGAGAGAGAGATGGTGGGGGGAGGAAGACAGGGAGAGAGATGGTGGGGGGAGGAAGACAGGGAGAGAGATGGTTGGGGTAGGAAGACAGAGAGAGAGATGGTGGGGGGAGGAAGACAGGGAGAGAGATGGTGGGGGGAGGAAGACAGGGAGAGAGATGGTGGGGGGAGGAAGACAGGGAGAGAGATGGTGGGGGGAGGAAGACAGGGAGAGAGATGGTGGGGGGAGGAAGACAGGGAGAGAGATGGTGGGGGGAGGAAGACAGGGAGAGTGATGGTGGGGGGAGGAAGACAGAGAGAGAGAGATGGTGGGGGGAGGAAGACAGGGAGAGAGATGGTGGGGGGAGGAAGACAGAGAGAGAGATGGTGGGGGGAGGAAGACAGGGAGAGAGATGGTGGGGGGAGGAAGACAGGGAGAGAGATGGTGGGGGGAGGAAGACAGGGAGAGAGATGGTGGGGGGAGGAAGACAGAGAGAGAGATGGTGGGGGGAAGGAAGACAGAGAGAGAGATGGGGGAAAGGAAGACAGAGAGAGAGATGGTGGGGAAAGGAAGACAGAGAGAGAGATGGTGGGGGGAAGGAAGACAGAGAGAGATGCAGGGGAAAGGAAGACAGGGAGAGAGATGGTGGGGGGAGGAAGACAGAGAGAGAGATGGTGGGGGGAGGAAGACAGAGAGAGAGATGGTGGGGGGAAGGAAGACAGAGCGAGAGATGGTGGGGGGAGGAAGACAGAGAGAGAGAGATGGGGGAAAGGAAGACAGAGAGAGAGATGGTGGGGGGAGGAAGACAGAGAGAGAGATGGTGGGGGGAGGACGACAGAGAGAGAGATGGTGGGGGGAAGACGACAGAAAGAGAGATGGTGGGGGGAAGGAAGACAGGGAGAGAGATGGTGGGGGGAAGGAAGACAGAGAGAGAGATGGTGGGGGGAAGGATGACAGAGAGAGAGATGGGGGAAAGGAAGACAGAGAGAGAGATGGTGGGGAAAGGAAGACAGAGAGAGAGATGGTGGGGGGAAGGAAGACAGAGAGAGAGATGCAGGGGAAAGGAAGACAGGGAGAGAGATGGTGGGGGGAGGAAGACAGAGAGAGAGATGGTGGGGGGAAGGAAGACAGGGGAGAGATGGTGGGGGGAAGGAAGACAGAGAGAGAGAGATGGGGGAAAGGAAGACAGAGAGAGAGATGGTGGGGGGAGGAAGACAGAGAGAGAGATGGTGGGGGGAGGACGACAGAGAGAGAGATGGTGGGGGGAAGATGACAGAAAGAGAGATGGTGGGGGGAAGGAAGACAGGGAGAGAGATGGTGGGGGGAAGGAAGACAGAGAGAGAGATGGTGGGGGGAAGGATGACAGAGAGAGAGATGGGGGAAAGGAAGACAGAGAGAGAGATGGTGGGGAAAGGAAGACAGAGAGAGAGATGGTGGGGGGAAGGAAGACAGAGAGAGAGATGCAGGGGAAAGGAAGACAGGGAGAGAGATGGTGGGGGGAGGAAGACAGAGAGAGAGATGGTGGGGGGAAGGAAGACAGGGGAGAGATGGTGGGGGGAAGGAAGACAGAGAGAGAGATGGTGGGGGGAAGGAAGACAGAGAGAGAGATGGTGGGGGGAAGGAAGACAGAGAGAGATGGTGGGGGAAGGAAGACAGAGAGAGAGATGGTGGGGGGAGGAAGACAGAGAGAGAGATGGTGGGGGGAAGGAAGACAGAGAGAGAGATGGTGGGGGAAGGAAGACAGAGTGAGAGATGGTGGGGGGAAGGAAGACAGAGAGAGAGATGGTGGGGGGAAGGAAGACAGAGAGAGAGATGGTGGGGGGAAGGAAGACAGAGAGAGAGATGGTGGGGGGAGGAAGACAGAGAGAGAGATGGTGGGGGGAAGGAAGACAGAGAGAGAGATGATGGGGGGAAGGAAGACAGAGAGAGAGATGGTGGGGGAAGGAAGACAGAGAGAGAGATGGTGGGGGGAGGAGGACAGAGAGAGAGATGGTGGGGGGAGGAAGACAGAGAGAGAGATGGTGGGGGGAAGGAAGACAGAGAGAGAGATGGTGGGGGGAAGGAAGACAGATTGAGAGAGGTGGGAGGAAGGAAGACAGAGAGAGAGATGGTGGAGGAAGGAAGACAGAGAGAGAGATGGTGGGGGAAGGAAGACAGAGAGAGAGATGGTGGGGGGAGGAAGACAGAGATAGAGTCAGATAGAGAGACAGACATAAGGCGTGCCCAGTTGTCTTAATGAATCTTAATGAGAGTGTCAGGGTATGAATCCCAAATGGCACCCTATTATTGACATAGTGCACTGAGCCCTATGGGCCCTTGTCAAAAGTAGTGCACTATATAGGGAATCAGGTGCTATTTGGGATGCACCCATGATGTCTCCGGTAGAGCTGTT
>NC_092167.1:33316364-33328864 GCF_045791955.1 Oncorhynchus clarkii lewisi
GTCAGATAGAATCTGTATAGAATTCGATAGAATCCGATAGAATCTGTATAGAATCCGATAGAATCTGTATAGAATCCGTTAGAATCTGTATAGAATCCGATAGAATCTGTATAGAATCCGACAGAATCTGTATAGAATCCGATAGAATCTGTATAGATATATCCGTATGTGCTGAGTGCCCATTTGGTGGGTGTGCTGATGGTATCTATCTGCATGATGCAGTGTTGGGGGGGTTACACATGTAACGTGGTACAGGGATGCTGCTACTGTTTCAATGTGATGAATAGTATTACAGTAACTGCTCAATGAAACAGGTTGTTACTTTTGTTATCACTCCCTTCCTATGACAGTTATTGATCCTAATAAATAGATTGCAATTGTTGTCGCCCACTCACCGAGTTCCTGTTCGCGCACACACACCACTGCGAACTGCTTTAGTGAGGGAGGCGAGAAACGGCAGCACGGTCTAAACCGTGGAGTTTCTCAGTGTGGAAGTCATCCCATTACATTGTTTTTTATTTTTTATTTTTACCTTTTATTTAACTAGGCAAGTCAGTTAAGAACAAATTCTTACTTACAATGACGGCCTACCAGGGAACAGGGGGTTAACTGCCTTGTTCAGGGGCAGAATTACATATTTTTTACCTTGTCAGCTCGGGGATTCGATCATGCAACCTTTCGGTTACTCCTCCAACGCTGGAACCACTAGGCTACCTGCCGCCCCGGTAGGAGGCCAAAATGATAAGAATATAAGTGTAAAATGTCAACTGTGCCCAGGCGAGAAACACCTCTCTACTGCTAGAAACACGACTTCCAGTCTCTTAAAGCACCCGCGAAGAGAACACCCCACACAAAACTCGTAGCAAAAGACCTGTGATGCCTGACCGCTGCTGCTAGAGATGACCGTGGGCCTTCCTCATCCAAACAACCCAGGCTTGATTTCAATGGTTCAGGAGGACGGGCTGTAACCCAGGGAGAGCTGAACAAGCTTGTAGCTGGGAACGTAGTAGAGGAAAGGCTGCCCTTATCCACGGCACAATCTGCCATTATCAGGCTACTTTTATAGGCCTTCAGGAAGTATTCATACCTCTTGTCTTATTCCACATTTTGTTGTGTTACAGCCGGAATTCAATAATACCTGATGTAGCTGGGGATGCAAACTGGATGCAGACTGGAAACCACACATTAGCTGGGGATTTTAACGAAGAACGTTTGAGGAAACCGCTACCGAAGTTCTACCAACACATTGACTGTAGTACTCACTGTGGTAAAACATTAGAGCACTGCTACTCAACTTTTCAAAATGCCTACAAGGCCCACCCTTTGACAAATCTGACCACGACTCCATTTTGCCCCTCCCTTCCTATAGGCAGAAACTCAAACAGGAAGTACCCGTGCTAAGATCTATTCAACGCTGGTCTGACCAATCGGAATCCATGCTTCAAGATTGTTTTGATCACGCGGACTGGGATGTGTTTTGGGTAGCCTCTGAGATTAACATCGACATATACACTAACACGGTGACTGAGTTCATCAGGAAGTGTATAGGAGATGTTGTACCCACGGTGACTACTACCTACCATAACCAGAAACCTAGGTTAGATGGCAGCATTCGCACAAAACTGAAAGTGCGAACCACCGCATTTAACCATGGCAAGGTGACTGGGAATATGGCCGAATACAAACAGTGTAGTTATTCCCTCCGTAAGGTAATCAAACGGGCAAAACGTCAGTACAGAGACAAAGTGGAGTCGAAATTCAATGGCACAAACACAAGCTATGTTGCGGACACCGATGTCTTGCTTCCGGACAAGCTAAACACCTTCTTCGCCCACATTGAGGATAACACAGTGTGACCAACGCGGCCCGCTAGCAAGTGTGCGATCTCCTCTGTTGCCGACGTGAGTAAGGCATTTAAGCGTGTTAAACCTCGCAAGGCTGCCGGACCAGACGGCATCCCTAGCCGCGTCCTCAGAGCATGCACAGACCAGCTGGCTGGAGTGTTTACGGATATATTCAATCTCTCCATATCCCAGTCTGCTGTCCCCACTTGCTTCAAGATGTCCACCGTTGTTCCTGTACCCAAGAAAGCGAAGGTAACTGAACTCATTGACTATCGCACCGTAACACTCACTTCTGTCATCACAAAGTGCTTTGAGAGGCTAGTTAAGGATCATATCACCTTTACCATACCTGTCACCCTAGACCCACTTCAATTTTCTTACCGCCTCAATAGATCCACAGACGACGCAATTGCCATTACATTGCACACTGCATTATCCCATCTCCACAGGAGGAACACCTATGTAAGAACGCTGTTCATTGACTACAACTCAGCATTCAACACCATAGTATCCTCCAAGCTCATCATTAAGCTCGGGGCCCTGGGTCTGAACCCCGCCATGTGCAACTAGGTCCTGATCTTCCTGACAGGCCGCCCCCAGGTGGTGAAGGTAGGAAAGAACACCTCCACCCGCTGATCCTTAACACAGGGGCCCCACAAGGTTTCACTCATTGAAGTGGGTCTAGGGTGACAGGTATGGTAAAGGTGACATGATCCTTCTGATGACAGAAGTGAGTGTTACGGTGCGATAGTCAATTAGTTCAGTCACCTTTGCTTTCTTGGGTACAGGAACAATGGTGGACATCTGAACTCCCTGTTCCCCCATGACCTCGTGGCCACGCACGACTCTAACTCAATCATCAAGTCTGCAGACGACACAAGAGTAGTAGGCCTGATTATCAACAATGACGAGACAGCCCACAGGGAGGAGGTGAGGGCTCTGGTAGAGTGGTGCCAGGAAAATAACCTCTCACTCAGCGTCGACAAAACAAAGGAGCTGATGGTGGAGTTCAGGAGAGAGCAGAGGGAGCACGCCTCTATCCACATCGACAGGACCGCAGTGGAGAAGGTGGAAAGCTTAAAGTTCCTCGGCGTCCACATCACTGACGATCTGAAACTCTGCACCTTAGAGGATGCTGCCCAGTATACTGTGTAGTTGAAGTCGGAAGTTTACATACACTTAGGTTGGAGTCATTAAAACTCGTTTTTCAACCACTCCATACATTTCTTGTTCACAAACTATAGTTTGGGCAAGTCAGTTAGGACATCTACTTTGTGCATGACACAAGTCATTTTTCGAACAAATGTTTTCAGACAGATTATTTCACTTATAACTCACTGTATCACAATTCCAGTGGGTCAGAAGTTTACATACACTAAAGGCCGCTCTGCAAGGAAGAAGCCACTGCTCCGAAACCGCTATATAAAAGCCAGACTACGGTTTGCAACTGTGCATGGGAACAAAGATCGTACTTTTTGGAGAAATGTCCTCTGGTCTGATGAAACAAAAATAGAAGTGTTTGGCCATAATGACCATCGTTATGTTTGGAGGATAAAGGGGGAGGCTTGCAAGCCCAAGAACACCACCCCAACCGTGAAGCACGGGGGTGGCAGCATCATATTGTGGGGGTGTTTACTGCAGGAGGGACTGGTGCACTTCACAAAATAGATAGCATCATGAGGTCGGAAAATTATGTGGATATATTGAAGCAACATCTCAAGACATCAGTCAGGAAGTTAAAGCTTGGTTGCAAATGGGTCTTCCAAATGGACAATGAACCCAAGCATACTTCCAAAGTTGTGGCAAAATGGCTTAAGGACAACAGAGTCAAGGTATTGGAGTGGCCATCACAAAGCCCTGACCTCAATCCTATAGAAGATTTGTGGGCAGAACTGAAAAAGTGTGTGCGAGCAAGGAGGCCTACAAACCTGACTCAGTTACACCAGCTCTGTCAGGAGGAATGGGCCAAAATTCACCCAACTTATTGTGGGAAGCTTGTGGAAGACTACCCTAAACACTTGACCCAAGTTAAACAATTTAAAGGCAATGCTACCAAATACTAATTGAGTGTATGTATTATTCTGACCCACTGGGAATGTGAGGAAAGAAATAAAAGCTGAAATAAATCACTCTCTCTCTGACATTTCACGTTCTTAAAATAAGTGGTGATCCTAACTGACCTAATAAATTGAATTTTTACTCTGATTAAATGTCAGGAATTGTGAAAAACTGAGTTTAAATATATTTAGCTAAGGTGTATGTAAACTTCCGACTTCAACTGTAAGTATTCACACCCCTGAATCAATACATGTTAGACTCACCTTTCGCAGCGTAGTATGTAACAGCATTGCACTCCTGGATTGTACAATATTATTCTCTTTAAAATTCTTAAACCTCCTTCAAGTTGGTTGTTGATCATTGCTTGACAGCCATTTTGAAGTCTTGCCATAGATTTTCAAGCTGATTTAAGTCAAAATGTAACGAGGCCCCTCAGGAACAACTCCAGTGTATATTTGGTCTTGTGTTTTGGTTTATGGTCCTGTTATAAGATGAATTTGTTTCCCAGTGTCTGTTGGAAAGCAGACTGAACCAGGTTTTCCTCTAGGATTTTGCCTGTGCTTAGCTATATTCCATTTATTTTAATCATAAAAAACTCCCTAGTCCTTGCCGATTAAAAGCATGCCCATAACATGAAGCAGCCACCATCATGCTTGACAATATGAAGAGTGGTACTGAAGAGTGTGTTGTGTTGGATTGGACCCAAACATAATGCTTTATAATTGGGACATTTATTTTTTTGTTTTTTTGTTGAACCTTTATTTAACTAAGTCAGTTAGGAACAAATTCCTATTTAAAATGACGGCCTACCCCGGCCAAACCTGGACGACAATGGGCCAATTGTTCGCCGCCCTGTGGGACTCCCAATCACGGCTGGATGTGATACAGCCTGGACATGAAGTGTCACACGCTGATCTGTTTCACCTGTCCTTGTGCTTGTCTCCACCCCCCTCCAGGTGTCACCCATCTTGTTCGTCTTGTTCGTCAAGTCAACCAGCATTTTGTCTCAGCTCCTGCTTTTCCCCAGTCTCTCTTATTCTCGCCCTCCTGGTTTTGACCCTTGCCTGTCCTGACTCTGAGCTCACCTGCCTAGCCACTCTGCCTGACCCTGAGCCTGCCTGCTGGCCTGTACCATTGTCCACTACTATGGATTGTCGACCTCTGCCTGCCTTGACCTGTCATTTGCCTGCCCCTGTTGCTGTAATAAACATAGTTACTTCAACACGGTCTGCATTTGGGTTTTACCTGAAACCGAATATAAAGTACATTTCTTTGCCACATTTTTTGCAGTTTTACTTTAGTGCCTTTGTGCACTTATTCTGTACAGACTTCATTCTTTTCACTCTGTCAAATAGGTTAGTAATGTGGAGTAACTACAATGTTATTGATCCATCCTCAGTTTTCTCCTACCACAGCCATTAAACTCTGTAACTGTTTTGAAGTCACCATTGGCATCATGGTGAAATCCCTGAGCGGTTTCCTTCCTCTCCGGTAACTGAGTTAGGAAGAACGCCTGTATTTTTGTAGTGACTGGGTGCATTGATACACCATCCAAAGTGTAATTAATAACTTCACCATGCTCAATTAAAGGGATATTCAATGTTTGCTTTTTCATGTTTTTTACCCATCTACAAATAGGCACTACCTCAATGTTCTTTGTGGTTGAATCTGTGTTTGAAATTCACTGCTCTACTGAGGGATGTTACAGATAATTGTATGTGTGGGGTACAGATATGAGGTAGTCATTCAAAAATCATGTTCATGTTAAACACCATTATTGCACACAGAGTGAGTCCATGCAACTCATGTGACTTGTTAAGTACATTTGTTACTCCTGAACTTATTTAGGCGTGCCATAACAAAGGGTCTGAATACTTAATGACTCAAGAAATTTCAGCTTTTCATTTTCAATTAGTAATAATATATATATATAATTCCACTTTGACATTATGGGGTAGTGTGTGTAGGCCCAGCGATAAAATCGAATCTTCTCATTTAACCTTTTACTGCAGTGGGTAAAATCGGGTCACACAGAGTGATTCTTGGTACATGGAATCTATTGTACAGCAAAAGTATACACCTCAAACACATGGATATGGGCTCCAAAAAAGAGGTTTAAATGTTTTCAGTTTTGAGTTTGCATCCCAATATTACACTTTATATACATCACAGAAGACTGAAATATAACGAAACCGCTTGACGTAGAAACACCGGATTTTCGGCGGCTTTTTAAAAATAATGTTAATAATTGTTCAATTATAAAAAAAATACATTCCACCCATGAGCCCTCAATGTCATTCGACTGCAGGAAGGGCTACTCCATTTTAAATTCAGGCTGTAACTCAACAAAATGTGGAAAAATTCAAGGGCTGTGAACACTTTCTGAAGGCACTGTACGTAATGTGACGTTGGAATTGTTTACGTTGAGTGAGGACGCGCAAAGTTTTGGGGTGTAACGCAAAAGTAATATAACAAGTAGTGTAACTAATTACTTTCCCCAGGAAGTAATAAGTCATGTAATTTGTTATTGTTGAAAGAAGTAACAAGTAATAGGTAATATATAGCTTTTTTGTATCGACACCAACACTGGCGTGATGTCAGCATTATGTTATAGTGTCTGTACAGTACAGTTAATACATGAGGAGAATACACATGCCACATGCAATATACGTGTAACATTTAGGTTCTCTCTGTCTCCCTCCCTCCCTGTCTCTCTCTCTCACTCTCACTCTCTCTTACCCTTGCTCTGTTTACTTTTTCTTCCTCTACTTCTTCTCTCTTGTTCCTGCTCCATCCTTCGTCTCCTCTCCCCCGCAGTAACAGCACGATTCAGGGATCATTAATGGTTTAATGAAGGCAGCCATTTTTTTGCAGAGGAACATAACAATGGTAATGAGAAGTTTGGGCTTTTCTCTCAACACACTTTCCCTTCTTACTCTCCCCCCTCTCCCTCTCTCTTTTGCTCTCTCTCTCTCTCTACCTGCTCTTCCTCTATCAACGATGACACACTCGCCTTACCTTCCCAGCAAACCGGGGAACATTCCCAGAACATTCCTATTAAGTTCTAGTTCGGGTCTTATCTACCATTAGGAAGATAAACTCCCAAAAACATTAAAATGAACTTTTTTTTTGATAACAAAATAGTTTTTTTTTGTCTTCAGAAAATGTTTTAAAGGAAATGTCTTTGGAATCTTCTCCTAACGTTTAGTTAAAGGTTGTGCACAACCTCTGCAACAACCACCACAGAATATTCCTCAAACGTTCTCATTAGGGTTCCAGGTAATGTAATAACAAAATGTACCAGTAATCTTTTTAGAACATACTGACACAATAAAATGTGAGAGCCATAGAAATGGTTCTGCGAAAACATTACGGGAAGGTTCTGCTAATGTTGATGGAGATGTTATTAAAAACACCCATAACAACAAGCAGGGAATATTCCCACAATGCTCTCATAAAGTTATAGTGTGACGTTGTGACATGATTGTTCCAATAACATTCCCTAAATATTCTTCAGCAATCCTGTCAGGATTCAATTAAATTGGTTCTGAGAGAACATTACTGGAACGTTTCCGCTAACATTAATGGTGATGTCATCCGAGACACCTATAACAACAAGCAGGGAACATTCCCTCAATACTCTCATAAAGTTATAGTGTGATGTTATGACATGACTGCCCTATTAATGTCATCCCAGGTATAGGATCTTAATTTGATCAGTTTACTTCGACATTCTTTGGAATTCTGTTTTATGTAATAACTCGAAAAATTGAATAAGTATTGGGACCTCTGATGCGTATTCTAGTGCAAATTCATATACAAACATTGTATAATTGTCACGTTCGTTGAAATGAGTGGATCAAGGCGCAGCGTGCAAAGAGTTCCATATGTTTATTAAAATGAAGCTCACCAACAAAAACAGTAAACAGCAAACGAGACGTAACGACTGAAGTGCTCACAGGCACCACACGAAAACAAGATCCCACAAACTAAGGTATGATCCCCAATCACAGACAACGATAGACAGCTGCCTCTAATTGGGAACCATATCAGGCCAACAAAGAAATAGAACAACTAGAATGCCCACCCAAATCACACCCGACCTAACCAAATAGAGAAAATAAAAGGCTCTCTAAGGTCAGGGCGTGACAATAATCATCAGTACAACTGAACCGTTTTTGTGTTATAAGAACCTTTGCGGCAACCTAACGAATGTTCTGGGAATTTTCATAGAACCAATTTTGGTTGCTGGGTTCTCTCTATAGATAGGGGTGTATAGGAGTGAGGAGATTTGTTGGACATGGAAATGCCCATCACTGATGAACCAAACAAACACCTGCACTTCTCCGCAGGCGAGCCTGGTTCCTGCTCTCACTCACACAGACATATTTTCCCATTTGTTCATTTCCTTCTCAGTAAGTTTCTGACAGTTGATTTGTGGTGGTTTTGAGGCAGAGAGAGCGAGAGAGAGAGACAGAGGGAGAGGGAAAGAAAGTTGAGAAATAGGTTGAGACAGACAGAGAGGAGAGAAAGAAAGAGAGAGAGAGGGGTGCAGTGTGTAATCTGGACCCGACACAGTGACACAGTGACACACAACTCAGGCCTGTTCAGCTCTCTGGGGGCAGACAGGACAGCGACCAGTTAACATCCCTGACAGGCGGACAGAGCTGAAAATACACACAGACACAATACACACACTTAGGTATACACAATGTACAATACACACAGACATGTATACACACTGTACAACACACACACTTAGGTATACACACTGTACAATACACACAGACACAATACACACACTTAGGTATACACACTGTACAATACACACAGACATGTATACATACTGTACAATACACACACTTAGGTATACACACTGTACAATACACACAGACATGTATACACACTGTAAAATACACACAGACACAATACACACACTTAGGTATACACACTGTACAATACATGCGGACATGTATACACACTGTACAATACACACAGACATGTATACACACTGTACAATACACACAGACATGTATACATACTGTACAATACACACACTTAGGTATACACACTGTACAATACACACAGACATGTATACACACTGTACAATACACACAGACACAATACACACACTTAGGTATACACACTGTACAATACACACAGACATGTATACACACTGTACAATACACACAGACATGTATACACACTGTACAATACACACAGACATGTATACATACTGTACAATACACACACTTAGGTATACACACTGTACAATACACACAGACATGTATACACACTGTACAATACACACAGACATGTATACACACTGTACAATACACACACTTAGGTATACACACTGTACAATACACACACTTAGGTATACACACTGTACAATACACACATACATGTATACACACTGTACAATACACACACTTAGGTATAAACACTGTACAATACACACAGACATGTATACACACTGTACAATACACACAGACACAATACACACACTTAGGTATACACACTGTACAATACACACAGACACAATACACACATTAGGTATACACACTGTACAATACACACAGACATGTATTCATACTGTACAATACACACAGACATGTATACATACTGTACAATACACACAGACATGTGGAAGAAGGCTTAAAAGGACATTGAAAAACACATATGATGGCTCACACAAGCATGTGCGCACACCCACACCCACACACAAAGTCACAAACACACACTCACATTGCACATGCATGTGCTTTAACAGACACATGTACTTTAAAACCTCTAGTGACTCCCCATTCCGCATGCGGGAGCGTAATCATCGCCTGACACTAATTAGCATAACGCAACGGACATAAATGTCCCTAGAATATATTCCTATTCATAAAAATCACAAATGAAATATTGAGACACAGCTTAGCCTTTTGTTAATCACCCTGTCATCTCAGATTTTCAAAATATGCTTTACAGCCAAAGCTAGACAAGCATTTGTGTAAGTTTATCGATAGCCTAGCATAGCATTTTGTCCAGCTAGCAGCAGGTAACTTGGTCACGGAAATCAGAGAAGCAATCAAATTAAATAGTTTACCTTTGATGAGCTTCGGATGTTTTCACTCACGAGACTCCCAGTTAGATAGCAAATGTTCATTTTTTTCCAAAAATATTATTTTTGTAGGCGAAATAGCTCCGTTTGTTCTTCACGTTTGGCTGAGAAATCGCCCGGAAATTGCAGTCACGAAAACGGCGAAAAATATTCCAAATTAGCTCCATAATATCGACAGAAACATGGCAAACATTGTTTATAATCAATCCTCAAGGTGTTTTTCAAATATCTATTCGATAATATATCCATCGGGACAATTCGTTTTTCAGTAGGACTGATTGGAGTAATGGCTACCTCTGTATTTTACGGGAGAATCTCTCTGGGAGCATCAGGTGACCACTTACGCAATGTAACCGCTTACGGGTATTCTTCAACATAAATGCGTAAAACTACGTCACAATGCTGTAGACACCTTGGGGAATATGGAGAAAGAGTAATCTGGTTGATAGCCCATTCACTGCTCAATAGGGACTCATTGGAACGCAGCGCTTTCAAAACAGGAGGCACTTCCAAATTGGATTTTTCTCAGGTTTTCGCCTGCAACATCAGTTCTGTTATACTCACAGACAATATTTTTACAGTTTTGGAAACTTTAGAGTGTTTTCTATCCTAAGCTGTCAATTATATGCATATTCTAGCATCTTGTCCTGACAAAATATCCCGTTTACTACGGGAACGTTTTTTTTCCAAAAATGAAAATACTGCCCCCTAGTCACAACAGGTTATTTTACCAGCCATGTGTACTTTACCAGCCACATGTACTTTACCAGCCATATGTACTTTACCAGCCACATGTACTTTACCAGCCACATGTACTTTACCAGCCATATGTACTTTACTAGCCACATGTACTTTACCAGCCACATGTACTTTACCAGCCACATGTACTTTACCAGCCACATGTACTTTACCAGCCACATGTACTTTACCAGCCACATGTACTTTACCAGCCACATGTACTTTACCAGCCACATGTACTTTACCAGCCATATGTACTTTACCAGCCATATGTACTTTACCAGCCACATGTACTTTACCACACAGGCCCACAGACACACATTGTCAGAATAACATGTAATGGTATAGATTTGACTCATGGAATATGAATGAGGCCTGCTGTGTGCTTGTAACAGTCCATCTGTATGGAGATGTACAGACAAGTCCTGTATGACATGAGTGTAGACACACAATACTGTGGCCTGACAACTGCTAGGGCCACGACCCCTTTATTTTAATCTCAATTTGCTCTTTTCTCCCGCTACGCTTTCTTTTTTCTTTTTCTCCCTTCTTTCTTTCTCGTCTTTTATTAAAGTCTGCCTCTACTGTCTTCCCCTCCCTGTCGCTGTTGGGCACCACAAATCACGTTGGGGAAAGGCGAGAAAGAGAAAGGTGGAGAAAGGGAGAGGACATAACGAGAGTTCCCTACAAAAGCCGTGGCCACATCTATCTACTGTGTTGACACACTGAGACACAGCTTGACCAGGCAGCTGGCGTCCAATTTCACACTGACGGAGGTGACCACCACAATCACCATCCATCTACCTCCCTCTCTCTTTCTCTCTGTCTCTCTCTGTCATTTCCTTCCTCTCTCTCTCTTTTCCTCCGTCTTTCTTTGCTCCCTCTCTTTCGGTTTCTCCCTTTCCCTTACCAGCCCGCCCTCCCCTCCCCCCCTCTCTCCTTTTCTACTTCCTTCCCCCTTTCTCCATCCACCATGCTGCCAGCTGCAGGGGTGAAAAATAAAGTCCAAAATCAGTTGTCTCCACCCCTCCTCCTCCTCCTCCTCATCCACCCACCCCTCCCTCTTACCCATCAGCCATTGCAATCAGCGGGATCTTTACTGAAAGCAGAGTGTGGCAAGGAGAGAGAGAGAGAGAGAGAGAGAGCGTGCGTGCCTGTGTGTGTGAGCGAGGAGGAGAAGGCCGCTCTCTATTGATCAGTGCAGACAGCTTCATTATCTGCACTTACTGGACCCAGTGCCTCAACAACCAGCCTTACAACACCACTAACACCACCACACCACCCTAATACTGACTGGCTGACTGGAGCTCAGGATGGACTGACTGGATAGTGCTGGATATGTCTACTGATAAAGACAGAAAGAAAGGAGAGGGAGACAAAAATAAATACAACAGGGCAGAGTGGCATAATGTGTGTGTCTGCTCACACACACACACTCTTTCCACACACACACACTCTTCCCACACACACACACTCCATCTGCACACTGTATCTTTGTTTCATCACCTGGAGAAAAGGGGTAAGGGGTGAGGGGGTTTGGAGATTGGAGTTAGGGGTGCTGTTGGAGGGGGGGTTGACAAGGTGTTGCCGTGGTAACCAAGTGCCGGCCTCGTTAGCGCAGCAGGTGCTAATAGAGATAACGAGAGAGGGAGGAGAGGTGAAGAGAACCCACGCAGACCCCCATTTACACCACTTTACCTTTCGCTCCTTCCCTTGTTCCCCCCTTCATCTTCCAATCTCACCCATCG
>NC_092167.1:33333864-33363864 GCF_045791955.1 Oncorhynchus clarkii lewisi
GTGTGGTGTGTGTGTATGGTGTGTGTGTGTATGTGGTGTGTGTGTGGTGTGTGTGTATGGTGTGTGTGTGTATGTGGTGTGTGTGTGTATGTGGTGTGTGGTGTGTGTGTGTGTGTGTGGTGTGTTTGGTGTGTGTGTGGTGTGTGTGTATGGTGTGTGTGTGTATGTGGTGTGTGTGTGTATGTGGTGTGTGGTGTGTGTGTGTATGTGGTGTGTGTATGTGCGTCTGTGGTGTGTGTGTGTGGTGTGTGTGTGTGTGGTGTGTTTGGTGTGTGTGTGGTGTGTGTGTATGGTGTGTGTGTGTGTTTGTGGTGTGTGTGTGTATGTGGTGTGTGTGTGTGTGGTGTGTTTGGTGTGTGTGTATGTGGTGTGTGTGAGGTGTGTGTGGTGTGTGTGTGTGTGGTGTGTGTGTGTGTATGTGGTGTGTGTGTGTGTGTGTGTGTGTGTGATGTGTGTGTGTGGTGTGTGTGGTGTGTGTATGTGTGTATGTGGTGTGTGCGTGTGTGGTGTGTGTGGTGTGTGTGTGTGTGTGTATGTGTGTGTGCGTATGTGTGTGTATCTGGTGTGTGTGTATGTATGTGTGTGTGTTGTGTGTGTGTGCGTGTTTCTGGTGTGTGTGTGTAATAATGTGTGTGTGTGTGTGTGTGTTTGGTGTGTTTGGTGTGTGTGTGTGTGTACGTGTGCGTGTGCGTGTGCGCGTGCGTGTGTGTGTGTGTGTCAAGGACAGACCACCTATTACTGCTGGAACACATCTTTAGTAATAACTGGGGGCCTGGATGTTTTGTGTCAGGTCACATGTTAGGGAGAACTCAGGAGGTGGCAGTAATAACAACCACATACTGTACATTAGCTTGACTCTGGGTTAGATTGGATGGTGTTTATGAATGAAACCGACGTGTGCGCGAACTATGAGACAAAACAGACGGGTTGGTTTCGATTGTTGACAAAATGTGTACAAAACATTAGGAACACCTTCCTAATATTGAATTGCACCCCTTTTTTGCCCTCAGAACAGCCTCAATTCACCGGGGCATGGACTCTACAAGATGTCGAAAGAGTTCCGCTGGGATTCTGGCACATGTTGACATCAGTGCTTCCCACAGTTGTGTCAAGTTGGCTGGTAGTGGATCTCTACTCCAAATAGCTCGTTCCATCTCATCCCTCAGATGCTCAGTTAGATTGAGATCCGGTGACTGGGCAGGCCACTGCAGGAAGCTGAATCCTAGCCTTGTGTCATGGGGCATTATCCTGCTGAAAAAATCAGACGGATACACTGCTGCCATGAAGGAATTTACCTGGTTGGCAATGATGTTCAGATATTCTGTGGCATTCAAACGTTGAACATCACTTTTATCAAGGGGCACAATGTGTGCCATGAAAACACACCCCACACAATCATGCAGGTACTCGTGTGGTTTCCTCCATACCCTAGTCCTCCCATCAGCGTGAAACAGCAGGAACCAGGATTCCTCAGACCAGGCAATGTTCTCCCAACTCTCCAGTGTCCAGTGTTTTCGTTCCTTAGCCCACTGCAAAGGCAGTTTCGTGTTTTTGCTGTGGAACTCTGTAAGGTCGTCGGCTGCCATACCCCATTCGTGTCACGGTACGATGAGCTGTGCATATTTTTTTATGGGTCTTTGGGCACCAATGTTGTACTGGACTGTCAGTTGACTAACTGTTGCCCGTCTGTTGCGCTGCACAATTCGTGTCAGCCTCCTTCGTCCTCTTTCATCAATGACCTGTTTTCGATCATTGGTCTGCCCGTTGGCTGGATGTCCTTTGGGTGGTGGAACCATTCTTGATACACATGGGAAACTGTTTAGCAATGAAACCAGTTCAGTTCTTGAGACACTCAAACTGGTGCGCCTGGCACCTACTACCATACCTCGTTCAAATGCACGTAAATCTTTATTCTTGCCCATTCACCCTGTGAATGACACACATACACAATCCATGTCTCAATTGTCTCAAGGCTTAAAAATCCTTCTTTAACCTTTCGCCTCTCCTTCATCTACACTGATTGAAGTGGATTTAACAGGTGACATCAATAAGAGATCATATCTTTCACCTGGATTCACCTGGTCAATCTAAGTCATGGAAAGAGCATGTTTTGTACACTCAGTGTATTTCGTCTCCAATGTTAATTGAAAACATAAACATGTGCACAATGAGAACTTGTTGTCTCTCAAATATGTCATTACAGTTGTTGATTAGCTAGCTAGCAAATATTAGCATAGAGATGAAATCAGTCAAAACTAGGGTTGCAAAATACTGTGAACTTTAAAAAAAATCCCCGGTTTCCAGAAATCCGGTTTGGAAGAGTCCAGGTTCTTCTACTGATTCCCTCCTTATTCCGGGAACTGTGATTTCGGGAAAACCAGGGAATTTATTGAATGTTCCCAGAATTTTCCAACCCTAGTCAAAACACCTCAAAACAAGACATGGTATCAAGTTGAAAACTAGGTGAAACGAGCCCCCTACGATTCCCCACGCGGCAGCTTCTGGTCATTGTTGTTTGCTATCTGGCCATCACAACATGGCCATCTGCCCCATTGAAGCGCATGCACTGTTTTCGTGATGTCAGCTAACCCATCTATAATAGTCCTACAAGTGTGCTCTAAAATATGGAGTATCGCTACATTCTGAAATTTTATTTAACACATTCATTTATTCAACATGAAATCGACACACTCCAGACATGAGAGCACAGCTATAAGGAATGTACAGTGCCTTGCAAAAGGATTTACCCCCCGAGGTGTTTTTCCTATTTTGTCTCATTACAACCTGTAATTTAAATAGATTTTTATTTGGATGTCATGTAATGGACATACACAAAACAGTCCAAATTGGTGAAGTGATATGAAAAGATTTTATTGTTTCAAAAAATTTGAAAAAATAAAAAACTGAAAAGTGGTGCTAGCATATGTCACCACCTTTCCTATGAAGCCTCTAAATAAGATCTGGTGCCACCAATTATCTTCAGAAGTCACATAATTAGTTAAATCAATTCCTCCTGTGTGCAATCTAAGTGTCACATGATCTGTCACATGATCTCAGTATATATACACCTGTTCTGAAATGCCCCAGAGTCTGCAACACCACTAAGCAAGGGGCACCACCAAGCAAGCGGCACAATGAAGACCAAGGAGCTCTCCAAACAGGTCAGGGACACAGTTGTGGAGAAGTACAGATCAGGGTTTGGTTAATTTTTTTTTATCAGAAACATCCCACGGAGCACAATTAAATCCATTATTAAAAAATGGAAAGAATATGGCACCACAACAAACCTGCCAAGAGAGGGCCACCCACCAAAACTCACAGACCAGGCAAGAAGGGCATTAATCAGAGAGGCAACAAAGAGACCAAAGATAACCCTGAAGGAGCTGCAAAGCTCCACAGTGGAGATTGGAGTATCTGTCCATAGGACCACTTTACAGAGCTGGGCTTTACGGAAGAGGACCACAATCCACAGAGCTGGGCTTAACAGAAGAGTGGCCAGAAAAAAGACATTGCTTAAAGAAAAAAATTAGCAAAAACGTTTGGTGTTCGCCAAAAGACATGTGGGAGACTCCCCAAAGATAAGGTACTCTGGTCAGATGAGACTAAAATTGAGCTTTTTTGCCATCAAGGAAAACGCTATCTCTGGCGCAAACCCAATACCTCTCATCACCTCGAGAACACCATCCCCATAGTGAAGCATGGTAGTGGCAGCATCATGCTGTGTGGATGTTTTTCATTGGCAGGGACTGAGAAACTGGTCAGAATAGAAGGAATGATGGATGGCTCTAAATACAGGGAAATTCTTGAGTGAAACTTGTTTCAGTCTTCCAGAGATTTGAGACTGGGATGGAGGTTCACCTTCCAGCAGGACAATGACATTAAGCATACTGATAAAGCAACACTCGAGTGGTTTAAGGGGAAACATTTCAATGTCTTGGAATGGCCTAGTCAAAGCCCAGACCTCAATCCAATTGAGAATATGTGGTATGACTTAAAGATGGCTGTACACCAGCGGAACCCATCCAACTTGAAGGAGCTGGAGCAGTTTTGCCTTGAAGAATGGGCAAAAATCCCAGTGGCTAGATGTGCCAAGCTTATAGAGACATACCCCAAGAGACTTGCAGCTGCAATTGCTGCAAAAGGTGGCTCTGCAAAGTATTGACTCGTGTATTGTGTTTGTTTCACAATAAAAAATAATTTGCATCTTCAAAGTGGTTGTCATGTTGTGTAAATCAAAATATACAAACCCTCCAAAAATCCATTTTAATTCCAGGTTGTAAAGGCAACAAAATAGGAAAAATGCCAAGGGGGTGAATACTTTCGCAAGCCTCTTTAATGACATCAAGCTGTTGTCTGTACCATGCAGGGCCGGATTAAGAAATCATAGGCCCAGGTTTTTTTTTTATAGCCCCCCATTTTCCTGGCATGGTTTAGGTCCACTTGTTGAGTCTATGCCAAGGTGCATTGAAGCTTTTCTGGCAGCTCGTGGTGGCCCAACACCCTTTTAAGACAGTTTATGTTGTTTCCTTCATTTTGGCAGATACCTGAATGTGCTTGTGATATAAATTAATCCACATTTGTTTTTTTATAAACTATTGATCCTCTCTGGCTAAATTATGCTCCCTTGTGTATTTTGAACATTGAGAGCGGGCTCCTGTGGTTAGATAAAAAATACAGATAAAAAACATTTACCTCTTGGGCCTAGACTCTGACTCACACAATTGACAAGTAAATGTATTTATTATGCAGTCTATTTTTATTTATTTAGTATTAATCAGTTACCCAATCAAGGCAGGGCCCCCCCCGTTAGTCACGTGCCCCCCCCCACCTTCTCTCCTCCCCCATCTGATGATTAGCAGAGTGTCAGCAGACTAACTACACTCAGGTTTCCCCTGTCCCATTGAGAGCAGGCTCCTGAGTCTTCCTGTGGATGGTGGTTGAAGTAAAAGTAATATACTACATATATATTATATACTGCATATATATATCATATAATCAGTATATATTTCCTTAATACATATCTTTGTGCGTTTTGTATTTGCTGTCTCTTTGGCCCCCAACGTGCCTAGGCCCAGGCCCTTCAACCCCAGTAGTCCCTTGCATTAAGCTGGCCCTGGTACCACATAGTAACATAGTTACTATGTTACTAAGTTACTATGTTACTATGTTACTAAGTTACTATGTTACTAAGTTACTAAGTTACTAAGTTACTATGTTACTATGTTACTATGTTACTATGTTACTATGTTACTAAGTTACTATGTTACTATGTTACTAAGTTACTAAGTTACTATGTTACTGTTACTGTTAGTTTATTTCACAGTCAAATACTTCCACAGACCAGACGGCAGCTTGCGATTCAATAACGTCCTGATTGCAATCCAGCTTCAATATGGGCCCCATAAAACGCAACGGCTCAGCGACATCCAGTCCATATTCGTTCTCCACTGGCCCTAGCACTGCCAAAGAATGCAAGGGTCAAATATTTTTATAGTCCTTCAGCTTGACGATTGAACGTTTTTTTGTGTTATTGTAAAACTCTCCAGACTATTAACGAAGAACGAGCCAGTGTTTCACAAGCCTGATATAAACAGAATGGTATTTACGTTTCAAGAGGCGAGCATTCCAGACGAGAAGGTCGATAGTCAAAGGAGAACAGCTATAATTGCGTGTATAGCCGTTGTACCCAAATTCCCTCCTAAAAATGTTAATAACCCAAAACAATTGAATCAACACCAAAACAAAAGGGGGTGTTTTAGTGTCCGTCCAAACAGGCAGATTGAAATTAGTGGTCTATCACGCACAAACGCACACACGCACACACGCACAAACGCACACACGCACACACGCGCACGCACGCACGCACGCACACACACACACACACACACACACACACACACACACACACACACACACACACACACACACACACACACACACACACACACACCTCCTCCTCCTCTACCTTTCGATTGCATCTCTGTTTAAACAGAAGTAGAGAGAAAGCTAACAATTAGTGTGTGTGTGTCTTTTTGCATCAGTCTGTGTGTAAGTGCGTGTGTGTATACAGTATATTCATGCAGACATGAAGGTAAGACAAAGAGGGGCTGGGGTGTTGAGCTGATGCTGCCAGCCCTCTGTCACCCCTGCCCAGACACACACTGGCATGGGCAGACTGACACACACTGGCATCATTCGGCACTGGGACTAGACTACAGTACTATAGTCTGGGAACCACACAGAGGCCCAGATCTGAAAACCAGACCCAGCCCTGTGCCTTGGGTAATGGCAGCTCTCCCTTTCTCTCGCTCGCTCGCGCTCTCTCTCTCTCGCTCAGCTGTTCTCCCAGTTCTCCCAGTTTTTGGCAAGCTACACTATTGTGACAACCAGATATACAGTTTATTAGGTACACCCATCTAGTGCCGGGTCGGACACCCCTTTGCCTCCAGAACAGCCTGAATTCTTCTGGGCCTTCTACTAGATGTCTGAAACGTTCAACAGGGATGTTGGTCCATGCTGACATGATGGCATCACACAGTTGCTGCAGATTGGATGGCGATACATTCATGCTGTGAACAGCCCGCTCCATCACATACCAAGGATGCTCTATGGGGTTGAGGTCTGGGGCCTGACCAGGCCACTCAAGTACACTGAACTCACTGTCATGTTCCAGGCAATGTTTTTCCGCTCCTCAGTTGTCCAGTGTTGGTGATGGCGTGCCCACTGGAGCCGCTTCTTCTTGTTTTTAGCTGATAGGAGTGGAACCCGGTGTGGTCGCCTGCTGCAATATCCCATCTGTAACAAGGAGCGACAAGTTGTGTGCCTGTTAGAAGTTGAATCCTCCTACTGCAAGTGTCCTCGCTCGTGTGTGTAAGAGAGCTGTTCAATAGTTAATGAGACAAATCCATAGCATGAATATTTGATGATGACATGTGTCCCATACGGAGGGGTCAAACTCACCCCCACCCCCCCCCCCTCTATCTTTCTCTGTGGTTGTATCTCTATCCCTCTATCTTTCTCTGTGGTTGTAGCTCTATCCCTCTATCCCTCTCCGTGGTTGTAGCTATATCTCTCTATCCCTCTCTGTGGTTGTAGCTCTATCTCTCCATCTTTCTCCGTGGTTGTATCTCTATCCCTCTATCTTTCTCTGTGGTTGCATCTCTATCCCTCTATCTTTCTCTGTGGTTGTAGCTCTATCCCTCTACCTTTCTCTGTGGTTGCATCTCTATCCCTCTATCTTTCTCTGTGGTTGCATCTCTATCCCTCTAACTTTCTCTGTGGTTGCATCTCTATCCCTCTTTCTTTCTCTGTGGTTGCATCTCTATCAAATCAAATCAAATCAAATCAAATTTTATTTGTCACATACACATGGTTAGCAGATGTTAATGCGAGTGTAGCGAAATGCTTGTGCTTCTAGTTCCGACAATGCAGTAATAACCAACAAGTAATCTAACTATTATTCCAAAACTACTGTCTTATACACAATGTAAGGGGATAAAGAATATGTACATAAGGATATATGAATGAGTGATGGTACAGGGCAGCATAGGCAAGATACAGTAGATGGTATCGAGTACAGTATATACATATGAGATGAGTATGTAAACAAGGTGGCATAGTTAAAGTGGCTAGTGATACATGTATTACATAAGGATGCAGTCGATGATATAGAGTACAGTATATACGTATGCATATGAGATGAATAATGTAGGGTAAGTAACATTATATAAGGTAGCATTGTTTAAAGTGGCTAGTGATATATTTACATCATTTCCCATCAATTCCCATTATTAAAGTGGCTGGAGTTGAGTCAGTGTCAATGTTAGTGTGTTGGCAGCAGCCACTCAATGTTAGTGGTGGCTGTTTAACAGTCTGATGGCCTTGAGATAGAAGCTGTTTTACAGTCTCTCGGTCCCCGCTTTGATGCACCTGTACTGACCTCGCCTTCTGGATGATAGCGGGGTGAACAGGCAGTGGCTCGGGTGGTTGATGTCCTTGATGATCTTTATGGCCTTCCTGTAACATCGGGTGGTGTAGGTGTCCTGGAGGGCAGGTAGTTTGCCCCCGGTGATGCGTTGTGCAGACCTCACTACCCTCTGGAGAGCCTTACGGTTGAGGGCGGAGCAGTTGCCGTACCAGGCGGTGATACAGCCCGCCAGGATGCTCTCGATTGTGCATCTGTAGAAGTTTGTGAGTGCTTTTGGTGACAAGCTGAATTTCTTCAGCCTCCTGAGGTTGAAGAGGCGCTGCTGCGCCTTCTTCACGATGCTGTCTGTGTGAGTGGACCAATTCAGTTTGTCTGTGATGTGTATGCCGAGGAACTTAAAACTTGCTACCCTCTCCACTACTGTTCCATCGATGTGGATAGGGGGTGTTCCCTCTGCTGTTTCCTGAAGTCCACAATCATCTCCTTAGTTTTGTTGACGTTGAGTGTGAGGTTATTTTCCTGACACCACACTCCGAGGGCCCTCACCTCCTCCCTGTAGGCCGTCTCGTCGTTGTTGGTAATCAAGCCTACCACTGTTGTGTCGTCCGCAAACTTGATGATTGAGTTGGAGGCGTGCGTGGCCACGCAGTCGTGGGTGAACAGGGAGTACAGGAGAGGGCTCAGAACGCACCCTTGTGGGGCCCCAGTGTTGAGGATCAGCGGGGAGGAGATGTTGTTGCCTACATTCACCACCTGGGGGCGGCCCGTCAGGAAGTCCAGTACCCAGTTGCACAGGGCGGGGTCGAGACCCAGGGTCTCGAGCTTGATGACGAGCTTGGAGGGTACTATGGTGTTGAATGCCGAGCTGTAGTCAATGAACAACATTCTCACATAGGTATTCCTCTTGTCCAGATGGGTTAGGGCAGTGTGCAGTGTGGTTGAGATTGCATCGTCTGTGGACCTATTTGGGCGGTAAGCAAATTGGAGTGGGTCTAGGGTGTCAGGTAGGGTGGAGGTGATATGGTCCTTGACTAGTCTCTCAAAGCACTTCATGATGACGGATGTGAGTGCTACGGGGCGGTAGTCGTTTAGCTCAGTTACCTTAGCTTTCTTGGGAACAGGAACAATGGTGGCCCTCTTGAAGCATGTGGGAACAGCAGACTGGTATAGGGATTGATTGAATATGTCCGTAAACACACCGGCCAGCTGGTCTGCGCATGCTCTGAGGGCGCGGCTGGGGATGCCGTCTGGGCCTGCAGCCTTGCGAGGGTTAACACGTTTAAATGTCTTACTCACCTCGGCTGCAGTGAAGGAGAGACCGCATGTTTTCGTTGCAGGCCGTGTCAGTGGCACTGTATTGTCCTCAAAGCGGGCAAAAAAGTTATTTAGTCTGCCTGGGAGCAAGACATCCTGGTCCGTGACTGGGCTGGATTTCTTCTTGTAGTCCGTGATTGACTGTAGACCCTGCCACATGCCTCTTGTGTCTGAGCCGTTGAATTGAGATTCTACTTTGTCTCTGTACTGACGCTTAGCTTGTTTGATAGCCTTGCGGAGGGAATAGCTGCACTGTTTGTATTCGGTCATGTTACCAGACACCTTGCCCTGATTAAAAGCAGTGGTTCGCGCTTTCAGTTTCACGCGAATGCTGCCATCAATCCACGGTTTCTGGTTAGGGAATGTTTTAATCGTTGCTATGGGAATGACATCTTCAACGCACATTCTAATGAACTCGCACACCGAGTTCATTAGAATTCGTCAATATTGTTATCTGACGCAATACGAAACATATCCCAGTCCACGTGATGGAAGCAGTCTTGGAGTGTGGAGTCAGCTTGGTCGGACCAGCGTTGGACAGACCTCAGCGTGGGAGCCTCTTGTTTTAGTTTCTGTCTGTAGGCAGGGATCAACAAAATGGAGTCATGGTCGGCTTTTCCGAAAGGGGGGCGGGGCAGGGCCTTATATGCGTCGCGGAAGTTAGAGTAACAATGATCCAAGGTCTTACCACCCCTGGTTGCGCAATCGATATGCTGATAAAATTTAGGGAGTCTTGTTTTCAGATTAGCCTTGTTAAAATCCCCAGCTACAATGAATGCAGCCTCCGGATAAATGGTTTCCAGTTTGCAAAGAGTTAAATAAAGTTCGTTCAGAGCCATCGATGTGTCTGCTTGGGGGGGGATATATACGGCTGTGATTATAATCGAAGATAATTCTCTTGGTAGATAATGCGGTCTACATTTGATTGTGAGGAATTCTAAATCAGGTGAACAGAAGGATTTGAGTTCCTGTATGTTTCTTTCATCACACCATGTCTCGTTAGTCATGAGGCATACGCCCCCGCCACTCTTCTTACCAGAAAGATGTTTGTTTCTGTCGGCGCGATGCGTGGAGAAACCCGTTGGCTGCACCGCCTCGGATAGCGTCTCTCCAGTGAGCCATGTTCCCTCTATCTTTCTCCGTGGTTGTATCTCTATCCCTCTATCTTTCTCCATGGTTGCATCTCTATCCCTCTATCTTTCTCCGTGGTTGCATCTCTATCCCTCTATCTTTCTCCGTGGTTGCATCTCTATCCCTCTATCTTTCTCCGTGGTTGCATCTCTATCCCTCTATCTTTCTCTGTGGTTGTAGCTCTATCCATATATCTTTCTCTGTGGTTGTATCTCTATCCCTTTGTCTTTCTCTGTGGCTGCATCTCCATCTCACCTTTCCCTCTGTGTCCTAGCCTGACATCCCACTCTTCTCTCTCCATCTGCCCCCTATTTCTGTCTCTCCCTCCCTCTGGCCCCTGTCTCTCTCTCTCTCTCCCTCCCTCCCTCTGGCCTCTCTCTCTCTCTCTCTCTCTCTCTCTCTCTCTCTCTCTCTCTCTCTCTCTCTCTCTCTCTCTCTCTCTCTCTCTCTCTCTCTCTCTCTCTCTCTCTCTCTCTCTCTCTCTCTCTCTCTCTCTCTCTCTCTCTCTCTCTCTGCTATTTAGAATTCAATTCAAGGGTCTTTATTATCATGGGAAACATGTGTTAACATTTCCAAAGTAAGTGAAGTAGATAATATACAAAAGTGAAAAAGCAATAAAAATTAACCATAAACATTACACTCACAGATGTTCCAAAATAATAAAGTCATTACAAATGTCATATTATGTATATATACAGTGTTGTAAGGATGTACAAATGGTTAAAGTACAAAAAGGAAAGTAAATAACCATAAATATGGGTTGCATTTACAATGATGTTTGTTCTTCACTGGTTGACCTTTTCTTGTGACAACAGGTCACATATCTTGCTGCTGTGATTGCACACTGTGGAATTTCACCCAGTAGATATGGGAGTTTATCAAAAGTGGATTTGTTTTCGAAATTCTTTGTGGATCTGTGTAATCTGAGGGAAATATGTGTCTCTACTATGGTCATACATTGGGCAGGAGGTTAGGAAGTGCAGCTCAGTTTCCACCTCATTTTGTCGGCAATGTGTACATATCCTGTCTTCTCTTGAGAGCCAGGTCTTCCTACTGCAGCCTTTCTCAATAGCAAGGCTATGCTCACTGAGTCTGTACATAGTGAAAGCTTTCCTTAAGTTTGGGTCAGTCACAGTGGTCAGGTATTCTGCCACTGTGTACTCTCTGTTTAGGGTCAAATAGCATTGTAGTTTGCTTTGTTTTTTTGTTAATTCTTTCCAATGTGTCAAGTAATTATTTTTTTATTTTCTCATGATTTGTTTGGGTCTAATTGTGTTGCTGTCCTGGGACTCTGTGGGGTGTGTTTCTGAACAGACCCCAGACCTCACAACCATAAAGGGCAATGGGTTCTACAACTGATTCAAGTATTTTTTGCCAGATCCTAATTGGTATGTCGAATTTTAGGTTCCTTTTGATGGCATAGAATGCCCTTCTTGCCTTGTGTCTCAGATCGTTCACAGCTTTGTGAAAGTTACCTGTGGTGCTGATGTTTAGTTATGGTCTGTATAGTTAGGTATGTATAGTTTTTTTGTGTGCTCTAGGGCAATGGTGCCTAGATGGAATTTATATTTGTGGTCCTGGCGACTGGACTTTTTTTTGAAACACCCTTATTTTTGTCTTACTGAGATTTACTGTCAGGGCCCAGGTCTGGCAGAATCTGTGCAGAAGATCTAGGTGCTGCTGTAGGCCTTCCTTGATTGGTGACAAAAGCACCAGATCATCAGCCAACAGTAGACCTTTGACTTCAGATTCTAGTAGGGTGAGGCCGGGTGCTGCAGACTGTTCTAGTTCCCTCGCCAATTCGTTCATATATATGTTGAAGAGGGTGGGGCTTAAACTGCATCCCTGTCTCACCCCACAGCCCTGTGGGAAGAAATGTTTGTGGGTTTTTACATATTTTAACCACACACTTGTTGTTTGTGTACATGGATTTTATAATGATGTATGTTTCCCATCCCAACACCACTTTCCATCAATTTGTATAGCAGACCCTCAAGCCAGATTGAGTCGAATACTTTTTTGAAATCAACAAAGCATGAGAAGACCTTACATTTGTTTTGGTTGGTTTGTTTGTCAATTAGTATGTGCAGGGTGAATACATGGTCTGTCGCACGATAATTTCTCTCTACATCTCTCCTCTCTGTACAATTACACATCATCCAAACATACCCATCCCACTCCAAAAGAGAATATAAACATAAATACACACACACACACACACACACACACATGCACAGCGGGGGCTATGTATTGAGTGATTGCAGCAGGACTCAGATGTTGGATTTGGAGGTAAGTGCGAGGGAAGGTGAGGCCTAAACCAGTCATCCATCGCAGGAGCTTCGGTCTGACCCTGATGCCACGGCGCCAGAACCGGCTGGTACCCCAACACGCACTGAAAGGGGGAGAGGTTAGTGTAGGAGTGGTGAAGCGAGTTCTGTGCCATCTCGGCCCAGGGCACGAACGCCGCCCACTCCCCCGGCCAGTTCTGGTAATAGGACCACAGAAACCTGCCCACATCCTGGTTGACTCTCTCTACCTACCCGTTACTCTCGGGGTGAAAACCTGAGGTAAGGTTGATTGAGACCCCCAGACGTTCCATGAACGCCTTCCAAACTCTTGACATGAACTGGGGACCCCGATCCGACACTATATCCTCAAGCACACCGTAGTGCCCGAAGAAGTGAGTAAATAGGGCTTCCGCAGTCTGTAGGGCCGAAAGAAGACCGGGCAGAGGGAGGAGATGACAGGACTTAGAAAAATGATCCACAGCGACCAGGATCGTAGTGTTTCCCTGTGAAACAGGAAGATCTGTTAGGAAATCCACTTATAGATGTGACCAAGGTCGTTGTGGAACGGGTAAGGGATGTAACTTACCTCTGGGCAGGTGTCTCGGAACCTTACACTGGGCACACACCGAGCTGGAGGAAACATAAACCCTCACGTCCTTTGCCAAGGTGGGCCACCAGTACTTCCCAGTCAGACAGCGCACCGTCCGACCGAACCCCGGATGACCAGAGGAGGGAGATGTGTGGGCCCAACGGGACACTGGAGGGGAGCGGGCTCTATACGCAACGCCTGCTCAATGTCCGCATCTAGCTCCCACACGACCGGCGCTACCAGGCAGGTGGCCGGTAGTATGGGAGTGTGATCCAAGGACACTTTCTTGGCGCGTGTAGCGACGTATATCAGAATGTCATCGATATACACCACTACACCCTGCCCGTGCAGGTCCCTGACAATCTCGTCTACAAAGGATTAGAAGACTGATGGAGCATTCATCAACCCGTACGGCATGACAAGGTACTCATAATGCCCTGTGGTGGTACTAAACGCTGTCTTCCACTCGTCTCCCTCCCGGATACGCACCAGGTTATACGCACTCCTGAAATCCAGTTTTGCTAAGAAGCGCGCCCCATGCATTGACTCAATCGCCGTGGCGATATGAGGTAGCGGGTAACTGTATCTCATCGTGATTTGATTGAGACCTCTATAGTCAATGCACGGGCGTAAATCTACACAAAAAAGAAGCTGGAGGAGGCGGGTGAAGCAGAGAGCCTAATGTACACCTGACGCAGGGATTCAGAGACAAATGTATCCATAGCCACCGTCTCCGCTTGCGACAGGGGATACACGTGACTCTTGGGATATGCAGCGTCTGCCAGAAGATTTATCGCACAATCCCCTCGTCGATGAGGTGGTAATTGAGTCGCCTTCCCTTTACAGAAGGCGAGAGCCAAAATCGGCATTTTCTGGGGGGACGTGCACGGTGGAGACCTGGTCTGCACTTTCCACCGTGGTAGCATCAACGGCAACCCCTACACACCTCTCTGAGCACTCTCGCAACCACCCCGTGAGAGTCCTCTGTTGCCAGGAAATAGTGGGGTATGCACAGCCTAGTACCACAGGAAACGCAGGAGAGCCAATGAGGAAGAGGCTGATTTTCTCCTCATGATCCCCCTGCATAACCATGGCCAAGGAGATGGTGGCCTCCCTGATTAGCACGGACCCTAATGGTCGACTATCCAGAGCGTGAATCGGGAAGGGTCAAACTACAGGAAAAATGGGGATCCCTAAACTAATTGCTAACGCTCTGTCGATAGAATTCCCAGCTGTGCCTGAATCGACGAGCGCCTTATGCTGGGAATGTGGAGAAAACTCAGGGAAACAAACAGGCACAAGCAGTTGATCAACAGAAGATTCTGGATGAGTGTGGTGCGAACTCACCTGGAGTGAGGCCAGAGTGCCCTGCCAGTTGCCTCGACTCCCAGAGGAACCAACACGGCACCGACCGGTAGTGTGTCCTCTGCGGCCACAGATGGTGCACATGATGGCTCCTCCTCCAGTCTCCCTATGAGCAGCCCCTCCTAACTCCATGGGCACCAGAGCGGGGGTGCTGGAAGATGGCACCGACAGAGCCTCCTCTGAACGTCTGCGGGTGACCAGCAGGTTATCCAACCGGATGGACAAATCCACCAGTTGGTCAAAGGAGATGGTGACATCCCTGCAGGCCAGCTCATGTCGGACGTCCTCTCATAGGCTGCACCGATAGTGGTCAATGAGGGCCCTGTCGTTCCAGCCTGTTCCGGCGGCCAAGGTCTGGAATTCCAAAGCGAATTCCTGGGCGCTCCTCGTCCCCTGTCTCAAATGGAAGAGCCTTTCCCCCTTCGCTCTACCTTTGGGTGGATGGTCGAAGACGGCCCGGAGGCGTCGGGTGAACTCCTCGAAGTGGTCCAATGCCGCGTCCTCCTCTCTCCACACGGCGTTTGCCCACTCCAGCGCTCTTCCTGTGAGACGGGAAACGAGGGCAGCTACTCTCTCCCTTCCTGAGGGAGCTGGGTGCACAGTGGCCAGGTAGAGGTCGAGTTGTAACAGGAATCCCTGGCACTGTGTTGCCGTTCCATCATACTCCCTGGGAAGAGATGCTCTACGGACGGGACGGGTGGAGGCAACCCTGGTTGTACTGGTAGAGACTCCCTGTCTCTCCCAGCAGTCCACGGTTTGAACAACGCGATCCATCATGGCACCAAGTTGACTTAACATTGCCGAATGTTCCTGGACGCGCTCCTCGACTCCTCAAACCGGGGTACCTGCTTCTGCTGACACCATGGTTTGGTGTGTAATTCTGTCAAAGGTGTGTACGGGAGGCGAAGTCAGGTGCAGGAGTGCAGAGTATAGTGAACAGGCACACTTTAATTCCATTCCAAAATACATAGCACATAAAAACAATAACCTGTCAAAAACACGGAACATGACAAAAGTTAAGCACCCGACAATAATCCACAATACAAAACAGACAATTACACACAAAGACATGATGGGAAACAGAGGGCTAAATACATGTAATATGATTAGGGAATGAAAACCAGGTTTGTATGGGACAAGACAAAACAAATGGATATATGAAAAATGGAGCGGCGATGGCTAGAAAGCCGGTGACGCCGAACGAACAAGGAGAGGAGCCGACTTCGGCGGAAGTCGTGACAGAGACAGAGAGATGTGTGAATACACACAAACACAGGCCTTTCTCTCCTTCCCACCCACAGAGCCCTGGCAGTCACATCACATGGTGTAGGACAGATTTAGAACACACAGCGCTCTCTGAAGGGCTTCGCAGAACGGAGCCTTGCTTCAATGGAACACCACGATGAAAAGGCCAGTGGCAAAGAGATATGTTCTTTCTGAAACACTCTCTCTTAGTTCCTGTCCACAACTCACCTGGTATCCTATTCCGTGTTTAGATTAGCACTTCCGACACCCTATTCCCCACAGTGAACATCTTTGGACTATGTTTGCTTACTCCCTAAAATATTGCAGTGTACTACTTTTTTATTTATTTATTATTTTTATTATTATTTTATTTATTTTTTACCCCCTTTTCGTGGTATCCAATTGTTAGTAGTTCCTATCTTGCCATGCGTCCTCCGAAACACAACCCAACCAAGCCGCACTGCTTCTTAACACAGCGCGCATCCAACCCGGAAGCCAGCCGCACCAATGTGTCGGAGGAAACACCGTGCACCTGGCAACCTTGGTTAGCGCGCACTGCGCCCGGCACGCCATAGGAGTCGCTGGTGCGCGATGAGACAAGGATATCCCTACCAGCCAAACCCTCCCTAACCCGGACAACGCTAGGCCAATTGTGCGTCGCCCCACGGACCTCACGGTCGCGACAGAGCCTGGGAGCAAACCCAGAGTCTCTGGTGGCACAGCTAGCGCTGCGATGCAGTGCCCTAGACCACTGCGCCACCCGGGAGGCCCAGTGCACTACTTTTGACCAGAGATGACACCCCATTCTCCATGTGGTGCGCTATAGCCCTGGTCAACAGTAGTGCACTATTCAGGGAGTCGTGTGCCAATTGAGACGCAACCCCAGTCGCTCTGGCCAACCTCCAGGAGAGGTGACAGCTGGGTAATTGAGTCTCTTTCACCTGGCGGTGTCAGGTAATAAACTGAGGGACCGGAACAGATAGATAATAGTCTGCTCTGTGTGTGTATATGTTTGTGTGTGTATATGTTTGTGTGTGTGTGTGTGTGTGTGTTTGTGTATGTGTGTATGTTTGTGTGTGTATATGTTTGTGTGTGTGTGTGTGTATATGTTTGTGTGTGTATATGTTTGTGTGTGTGTGTGTGTGTGTGTGTGTGTGTGTGTGTGTGTGTGTGTGTGTGTGTGTGTGTGTGTGTGTGTGTGTGTGTGTGTGTGTGTGTGTGTGTGTGTGTGTGTGTGTGAAGGGTGAGGGACTGGAATTGGGCTATTTTGTGCGACCCAAATTGTGAAGGTAACCTTGAGAAGTTCAGGTGCACGCTGGGAGAGAGAGAAATGGAACGAGGGAGGAAAGCAGAGAGGGAGGGTTAGAGGGAGGGAGCACTGTGCCAGTGCTTATCCTTTAGCTGATTTCACTTGTTTTCGGAGTTCTGCTTTTCTCCGCATGGACCTCTGGTGATTGTGGCCTGTTAGAGATCTGTGTGTGTGTGTGTGCATGTTTCTCTCTCTTCTCTCTCTCTCTCTCTCTCTCCTTGTGCGACTGTACAGAGAGGTTCTGGTTGTGCGAGCAGCTGTCTTTGTTAGGTCTCTGATTAGCAATCATGAGGCATTGTGTGTGATTTCCCAGGGTGTGTTTGTGTCATTGTTCTGGCTGGGTGGCAGGGCTGGTTGTTCTGGACAGGGACTGAGACGTACATGGCTGAGTGGCAGGGCTGCTCGTTCTGGACTGGGACTGAGACGTACATGGCTGAGTGGCAGGGCTGGTTGACTGGGACTGAGACGTACATGGCTGAGTGGCAGGGCTGGTCGTTCTGGACTGGGATTGAGACGTACATGGCTGAGTGGCAGGGCTGGTCGTTCTGGACTGGGACTGAGACGTACATGGCTGGATGGCAGCACTGGTTGCGGAGGTTTGTCACTGACTGGCACACACAGATGGATGTGTGTGAGTCAGTGGTAGGGATTTGGTGTGTGTTTGACAGTGACTAAGGTATATGCTTGTGAATGTGTGTCTGTTTGTGTGTCCAACTGTGCGTTTTAGTGTGTGTTTGTGTTTTGTGTTAGACACATTTCGGTTGAATGCATTCAGTTGTGCAACTAACTAGGTATCCCCCTTTACTTTCCCACTCTGTCACCCCTCTCTGCAGTGCTGTGGAGCCTGATATTGCCGGCTGTGTCCTGGTTTGTGTACGCTGAGCACTATTTAGGATATTCATTATTAATGGACACTGGCCTAATTCACAGTCCTGGATTGGGCTTTCTATCCCAAAAGAGACCTGCCGTATTCAGCCTGCATACACACACTATCCCCCTCTGTTTCTCTATCTCTCTTTCACCCACTCCCTCCCTCTGTTTCTCTCCCTTGCTCTCTCACCCCCCCTCTGTTTCTCTCCCTCTCTCTCTCACCCCCCCTCTGTTTCTCTCCCTTTCTCTCTCACTCCCCTCTGTTTCTCTCCCTCTCTCTCTCACACTACCCCCCTCTGTTTGTCTATGTCTCTTTCACCCACTCCCCCCCTCTGTTTCTCTCCCTCTCTCTCTCACCCCCCCTCTGTTTCTCTCCCTCTCTCTCACCCCCCCTCTGTTTCTCTCCCTCTCTCTCTCTCACCCCCCCTCTGTTTCTATCCCTCTCTCTCTCACCCCCCCTCTGTTTCTCTCCCTCTCTCTCTCACCCCCCTCTCTGTTTCTCTCCCTCTCTCTCCCACCCCCCCTCTGTTTCTCTCCCTCTCTCTCTCACCCCCCCTCTGTTTCTCTCCCTCTCACCCCCCCCCCTCTGTTTCTCTCCCTCTCTCTCTCACCCCACCTCTGTTTCTCTCCCTCTCTCTCACCCCCCCTCTGTTTCTCTCCCTCTCTCTCTCACCCCCCCTCTGTTTCTCTCCCTCTCTCTCTCACCCCCCCTCTGTTTCTCTCCATCTCTCTCTCACCCCCCCTCTGTTTCTCTCTCTCTCACCCCCCCTCTGTTTCTCTCCTTCTCTCTCTCACCCCCCCTCTGTTTCTCTCCCTCTCACCCCCCCTCTGTTTCTCTCCCTCTCACCCCCCCCTCTGTTTCTCTACCTCTCTCTCACCCCCCCTCTGTTTCTCTCCCTCTCTCTCTCACCCCCCCCCCTCTCTGTTTCTCTCCCTCTCTCTCTCACCCCCCCTCTGTTTCTCTCCCTCTCTCTCACCCCCCCCCTCTGTTTCTCTCCCTCTCACCCCCCCCTCTGTTTCTCTACCTCTCTCTCACACCCCCTCTGTTTCTCTCCCTCTCTCTCTCACCCCCCCCCCCCTCTCTGTTTCTCTCCCTCTCTCTCTCACCCCCCCTCTGTTTCTCTCCCTCTCTCTCACCCCCCCCCCCTCTCTGTTTCTCTCCCTCCCTCTCACCCCCCCTCTGTTTCTCTCCCTCCCTCTCACCCCCCCCTCTGTTTCTCTCCCTCTCTCTCTCACCCCCTCTGTTTCTCTACCTCTCTCTCTCACCCCCCCTCTGTTTCTCTACCTCTCTCTCACCCCCTCTCTGTTTCTATCATTGTCTCACTGAATCTTTTCCCTCTCTTTCTATCCCTCCATCTCTCTCTACGTCACTCCCTCCCTCTCGCTCTCCCTCTTTCCATCCCTTTTTTTTCTGTCTCTCTCTGTATGTGTAGTCATGTGGCATCGGCCACTGTCACAGCAGAGGGGAGACTGAGTCTGTTACAGCCTCATCAGCTGGTTATCAACACAGTTCATTAAGCCCACCAGGCGCCTTCCTTCTCCTCTCGCATGGCCAGGCACACCAAAGCCTGTATTCGTAAAGCATCTCAGATTAAGATTGCTGATCCAGCATCAGTTCCACCCTGTCCGTGCATGCACTCTTATTCATTATGAACTAAAAGGCTAAACTGATCCTAGATCAGCACTCATAATCTGAGAATGTACACTACATGACCAAAAGTATGTGGACGCCTGCTCGTCGAACATCTCATTCCAAAATTATGGGCATTAATATGGAGTTGATTCCCTCCCTTCCCTCCTTTCCTTCTACAACAGCCTCAACTCTTCTGGGAAGGCTTTCCACTTGATGTTGGAACATTGCTGCAGGGACTTGCTTCCATGCTTCCAAGAGCATTAGTGAAGTCGAGCGATTCGGCCTGGCTTGTAGTCGGCGTTCCAATTCATCCCAATGGTGTTCGATGGGGTTGAGGTCAGGGCTCTGTGCAGGCCAGTCAAGTTCTTCCACACCAATCTGACAATCCATTTCTGTATGGACCTTGCTTTGTGCACGTGATCATTGTCATGCTGAAACTGTTGCCACAAAGAAGGAAGCACAGAATCATCTAGAATGTCATAGTATGCTGCAGCGTTAAGATTTCTCTCCGGGCCTCCCGGGTGGCGCAGTGGTTAAGGGTGCAGCGCCAGCTGTGCCACCAGAGACTCTGAGTTCGCGCCCAGGCTCTGTCGTAACCGGCCGCGACCGGGAGGTCGCAATTGGCCTAGCTTTGTCCGGGTTAGGGAGGGTTTGGCCGGTAGGGATATCCTTGTCTCATCGTGCACCAGCGACTCCTGTGGCGGGCCGGGCACAGTGCGTGCTAACCAAGGTTGCCAGGTGCATGGTGTTTCCTCTGACACATTGGTGCGGCTGGCTTCCGGGTTGGATGCGCGCTGTGTTAAGAAGCAGTGCGGCTTGGTTGGGTTGTGTATCGGAGGACGCATGACTTTCAACCTTCGTCTCTCCCAAGCCCGTACGGGAGTTGTAGCGATGAGACAAGATAGTAGCTACTAATTGGATACCATGAAAAAATGTTGTTTTTTTACCCCTTTTTCGTGGTATCCAAGCCCGAACCATGAAAAACAGCCCAGGACCAAACTTTACAGTTTGTATTGGGGTAGCACTATGTATTGGCATAGTGGCACTATGTACCACTGCGCCACCTGGTGTTGGTTCTCCTGGAATCTGCCAAACCCAGATTTGTCCGTCGGGCTGCCAGATAGTGAAGAGAACGCCTTTCCACTCCACCAGGGTCCAATAGCTGCAAGCTTTACACACCTCCAACTGACACAACTGACACTTTCATTGCACATGGTGATCTCAGGCTTGTGTCTAGCTGCTCGGCCATGGAAACCCATTTCATGAAACTCCCGATGAACATTTATTGTGCTGACGTTGCTTCTAGAGGCAGTTTGGAACAAGTTAGTGAGTGTTGCAATGGAGGACAGGCGATTTTTACGAGCTATGCGCTCCAGCACTCGGCTGTCTCGTTCTGTGAGCTTGTGTGGCCTACCACTTCGCAGCTGAGCTGTTGTTGCTCCTATACGTTTCCACTTCACAATAACAGCACTTACAGTTGACTGGTGCAGCTCCAGCAGGGCAGACATTTGATGAACTGACTTGTTGGAAAGGCGGCATCCTATGACGGGGCGGCAGGGTAGCCTAGTGGTTAGAGCGTTGGACTAGGAACCGGAAGGTCAAACCCCCGAGCTGACAAGGTACAAATCTGTCGTTCTGCCCCTGAACAGGCAGTTAACCCACTGTTCCTAGGCCGTCATTGAAAATAAGAATTTGTTCTTAACTGACTGGCCTAGTTAAATAAAGGTAAAATAAAAATAAAATGACGGTGCCACGTTGAAAGTCACTGAGCTCTTCAATAAGGCCATTCTATTGCCAATGTTTGTCTATGGAGATTGCATGGCTGTGTGCTCAATTTTATACACCTGTCAGCAGAGGGTGTGACCGAAAGAGCCAAATCCACTAATTTGAAGGGGTGTCCACATACTTTTGTATATATAGTGTATATTAGCCAAGGACCAGGAAGAGTTACTGGCTTTTCCCGATTGGCTAGAGGACAGGTTGATTGGGTGGGAGAGGGGGGATAGCCCGTAAATAGTTTGTTTAATGTGACCCTGCATCCCATGGGCTATGTCAGGGTTAAAGATCACCGTAAATAATCTGCTGCTAAAGGGAACTATACCACAGCATATAAAAGCAGACCTAAAGAGTCAACAACTAATCATTGAATGGATTCAACTCTGTTGTGTACAGACAATCCACAGGAGTTATGGCATCAAACGGCGGCGTTCATCCCCACTCTGTTGACTAAGCATTCAGGAGTAAGGACAGAATATTTATGCGATTTAGAGGAACGTTTACCCATGCTCTTAGGCTCACAGTGATCAGCGGTGTGGACCTAGATCTAGGTGGGTGGGAGTGCCTCGTGAATTTCAACTGTTGTTAAAATCGACAGGAGTACATTCGCCTATCGGGCCTCAATGGAAATTACATTATTTATTAATTTTGTTCTCCCTCCCTCCCTCCCTCCCTCTCTCCCTCCCTCCCTCCCTCCCTCCCTCCCTCCCTCCCTCTCTCCCTCCCTCCCTCTCTCCCTCCCTCCCTCCCTCCCTCCCTCCCTCCCTCCCGCCTAATGGAATTCTGCAATTATTTTCTTTCTTTCTTTCATTCTCCTCTCTCACTCCCTCTCTCTCTCTCTCAAATACAAGAGTCAGTCATCACGTCATTGACTTTCTCCTTTTCTTACCATTCTAGTAACTTTATAGCTGGTGTCAGATCTACACAAAGAGCATCCATGGACACAACACCGTTGTCACAGCATCACCAATACAGCAGAGGAACCCAGCCTCCCCCTTCCTTCCTCCTCTGTTATCAACCCTACTCACCCACACCCTTGGCCCTGACGCTCTATTCAGTAGTGGTACACCTACATGGGAAAGAGAAAGCCATTGCCTCTTGGAAAGAGATTCAGAGAGAGAGAAAGAATGAGGGAAAGAGGGGATTGGGTGCAGGTACCGCATTCATAAAGACATCTGGATTAAAACTGATCTTAGATCAGTGCCTAGGCCACTTCATCTGTGGGAACTCTTGGTGGTGGTAGGAATGCACCCTGACAGGGAGGACAAGTTGAGACGCCACTGGGTATTTGGGGACAAACAAAGGTGTAGCCGAATCCTAACTACCTGTACTCATTAATCCAACGCATACAGATGGAGACAGCGAAAGTCTTCCCCTACTACATATAGTTGCCTTTCTCTCCTCTTTCTCTCTCCCCCTCTATCCAAACATCTGTATCCTGCCTTTTCGATCCGTCGTCATCCCTCGCTCTCCTTCCCTCTTCCTCCCTTCTTTCTCCTTCGCTATCTCTCCATGTGTGTGTCAGGCCAGTTGTCGTGGTAACGGAGGGAAAGAGAGAGCGAGCGTCAGAGCAATCCCCCCCATTAGAATGCGCACGTGTTCGTAAGTGGAGTTGCTGTTGATTTCACTCTCTCTTTGTCCCTTTGAAAGGGAGAATAGAAAAAAGAGGAGGGGAGGAAAGGGGGAATATGATAGGGAAGAGAGGAAGAGGGGGGTACGATAGGGAGGAGAGGAAGAGGGGGGTACGATAGGGAGGAGAGGAGGAGGGGGGTACGATAGGGAGGAGAGGAAGAAGGGGGGTACGGTAGGGCGGAGAGGAAGAGGGGGGTACGATAGGGAGGAGAGGAAGAAGGGGGGTACTGTAGGGAGGAGAGGAAGAGGGGGGTACGATAGGGAGGAGAGGAAGAAGGGGGGTACTGTAGGGAGGAGAGGAAGAAGGGGGGGTACGATAGGGAGGAGAGGAAGAAGGGGGGTGCGATAGGGAGGAGAGGAAGAAGGGGGGTATGATAGGGAGGAGAAGAAGAAAGGGGTTTATGATAGGGAGGAGAGGAAGAAGGGGGGGTACAATAGGGAGGAGAGGAAGACGTATGATAGGGAGGAGAAGAAGAAAGGGGGGTATTATAGGGAGAAGAGGAAGAAGGGGGTATGAGAGGGAGGAGAGGAAGAAGGGGGTACGATAGGTAGGAGAGGAATAAGGGGGGATGCGATAGGGAGGAGAGGAAGAAGAGGGGGTGCGATAGGGAGGAGAGGAAGAAGGGGGGGGTGAGATAGGGAGGAGAGGAAGAAGGGGGTATGATAGGGAGGAGAAGAAGAAAGGGGTTTATGATAGGGAGGAGAGGAAGAAGGGGGGTACGATAGGAAGGAGAGGAAGAAGGGGGGGTGCGATAGGGAGGAGAGGAAGAATGGGGGGTGCGATAGGGAGGAGAGGAAGAAGGGGGGTATGATAGGGAGGAGAAGAAGAAAGGGGTTTATGATAGGGAGGAGAGGAAGAAGGTTGGGTACAATAGGGAGGAGAGGAAGACGTATGATAGGGAGGAGAAGAAGAAAGGGGGGTATTATAGGGAGAAGAGGAAGAAGGGGGTATGAGAGGGAGGAGAGGAAGAAAGGGGTTTATGATAGGGAGGAGAGGAAGAAGGGGGGGTACAATAGGGAGGAGAGGAAGACGTATGATAGGGAGGAGAAGAAGAAAGGGGGGTATTATAGGGAGAAGAGGAAGAAGGGGGGTACTGTAGGGAGGAGAGGAAGAAGAGGGGGGGTACGATAGGGAGGAGAGGAAGAAGGGGGTGTGTGATAGGGAGGAGAGGAAGTAGGGGGTTATGATAGGGAGGAGAAGAAGAAAAAGGTTTATGATAGGGAGGAGAAGAAGAAGGAGAGAAAGAAGGGGGGAATGATAGGAAGTATGATAGGGAGGAGAAGAAAAAAGGGGTTTATGATACTGAGGAGAGGAAGAAGGGGGGGTACGATAGGGAGGAGAGGAAGACGGGGGGATATTATAGGGAGAAGAGAAAAAAGGGGGGAACGATAGGGAGGAGAAGAAGAAAAAGGTTTATGATAGGGAGGAGAAGAAGAAGGAGAGAAAGAAGGGGGGAATGATAGGAAGTATGATAGGGAGGAGAAGAAAAAAGGGGTTTATGATACTGAGGAGAGGAAGAAGGTGTGGTACAATAGGGAGGAGAGGAAGAATTGGGGGTACGATAGGGAGAAGAGGAAGAATTGGGGGTGTGATAGGGAGGAGAAGAAGAAGGGGGAGGACTATATGGAGGAGAGGAAGAAGGGGGGTACGATAGGGAGGAGAGGAAGAAGGGGGGTACGATAAGGAGGAGAGGAAGAAGGGGGGTACGATAGGGAGGAGATGTAGAAGGTGGGGTACAATAGTGAAGAGAGGAAGACAGGGGGTTATGATAGGGAGAAGAGGAAGAAGGGGGGTATGATAGGGAGGAGAGGAAGAAGGGGGGGTACGATAGGGAGGAGAGGAAGAAGGGGGGGTACGATAGGGAGGAGGGGAAGAAGGGGGTATGATAGGGAGGAGAGGAAGGGGGGGTACGATAGGGAGGAGAGGAAGAAGGGGGGGTATGATAGGGAGGAGAGGAAGAAGGGGGGGTATGATAGGGAGGAGAGGAAGAAGGGGGGTATGATAGGGAGGAGAGGAAGAAGGGGGGGTATGATAGGGAGGAGAGGAAGGGGGGTATGATAGGGAGGAGAGGAAGAAGGGGGGGTATGATAGGGAGGAGATGAAGAAGGGGGGGTAAGATAGGGAGGAGAGGAAGACAGGGGGTTTGACAGGGAGAAGAGGAAGAAGGGGGGTACGATAGGGAGGAGAGGAAGAAGGGGGGGTACAATCGGGACAAGAGGAAGAAGGGTGATATGATAGGGAGAAGATGAAGATGGGGGGTATGATAGGGAGAAGAGGAAGAAGATAGGGAGGAGAGGAAGAATGATAGGGAGGAGAGGAGAGTATGATAGGGAGGAGAGAAGAAAGGGGGGTATGATAGGGAGGAGAGGAAGAAGGGGGGTACGGTAGGGAGGAGAGGAAGAGGGGGGGTACAATAGGGAGGAGAGGAAGAAGGGGGGTATGATAGGGAGGAGAGGAAGAAGGGGGGTACTATACTATAGGGAGGAGAGGAAGATGGGGGGGTACGATAGGGAGGAGAGGAAAAAGGGGGGTATGATAGGGAGGAGAGGAAGAAGGGGGGTACGATAGTGAGGAGAGGATGAAGGGGGGGTATGATAGGGAGGAGAGGAAGAAGGCGGGTACGATAGGGAGGAGAGGAAGAAGGGGGGTATGATAGGGAGGAGAGGAAGAAGGGGGGGGTATGATAGGGAGGAGAGGAAGAAGGGGGGTATGATAGGGAGGAGAGGAAAAAGGGGGGTATGATAGGGAGGAGAGGAAGAAGGGGGGTACGATAGTGAGGAGAGGATGAAGGGGGGGTATGATAGGGAGGAGAGGAAGAAGGGGGGGTATGATAGGGAGGAGAAGAATAAGGGGGGGTACGATAGGGAGGAGAGGAAGAAGGGGGGGTACGATAGGGCGGAGAGGAAGAAGGGGGTATGATAGGGAGGAGAGGAAGAAGGGGGTATGATAGGGAGGAGAGGAAGAAGGGAGTATGATAGGGAGGAGAGGAAGAAGGGGGGGTACGATAGGGAGGAGAGGAAGAAGGGGGTACGATAGGGAGGAGAGGAAGAAGGGGGTACGATAGGGAAGAGAGGAAGACGGGGGGGTACGATAGGGAGGAGAGGAAGAAGGAGGTATGATAGGGAGGAGAGGAAGAAGGGGAGTATGATAGGGAGGAGAGGAAGAAGGGAGGGTACGATAGGGAGGAGGGGAAGAAGGGGGGTACGATAGGGAGGAGAGGAAGAAGGGGGGGTACGATAGGGAGGAGGGGAAGAAGGGGGGGTATGATAGGGAGGAGAGGAAGAAGGGAGGGTACGATAGGGAGGAGAGGAAGAAGGGGGGTATGATAGGGAGGAGAGGAAGAAGGGGGGGTACGATAGGGAGGAGAGGAAGAAGGGGGGTATGATAGGGAGGAGAGGAAGAAAGGGGGGTACGATAGGGAGGAGAGGAAGAAGGGGGGTACGATAGGGAGGAGAGGAAGAAGGAGGTATGATAGGGAGGAGAGGAAGAAGGGGGGGTACGATAGGGAGGAGAGGAAGAAGGGGAGTATGATAGGGAGGAGAGGAAGAAGGGAGGGTACGATAGGGAGGAGAGGAAGAAGGGGGGGTACGATAGGGAGGAGAGGAAGACGGGGGGGGGGTACGATAGGGAGGAGAGGAAGAAGGAGGTATGATAGGGAGGAGAGGAAGAAGGGGAGTATGATAGGGAGGAGAGGAAGAAGGGAGGGTACGATAGGGAGGAGGGGAAGAAGGGGGGGTACGATAGGGAGGAGAGGAAGAAGGGGGGGTACGATAGGGAGGAGGGGAAGAAGGGGGGGTATGATAGGGAGGAGAGGAAGAAGGGAGGGTACGATAGGGAGGAGAGGAAGAAGGGGGGTATGATAGGGAGGAGAGGAAGAAGGGGGGGTACGATAGGGAGGAGAGGAAGAAGGGGGGTATGATAGGGAGGAGAGGAAGAAGGGGGGGTACGATAGGGAGGAGAGGAAGAAGGGGGGTACGATAGGGAGGAGAGGAAGACGGGGGGGGGTACGATAGGGAGGAGAGGAAGAAGGAGGTATGATAGGGAGGAGAGGAAGAAGGGGGGGTACGATAGGGAGGAGAGGAAGAAGGGGAGTATGATAGGGAGGAGAGGAAGAAGGGAGGGTACGATAGGGAGGAGAGGAAGAAGGGGGGGTACGATAGGGAGGAGGGGAAGAAGGGGGGGTACGATAGTGAGGTGATGAAGAAGGGGGGGTACGATAGGGAGGAGAGGAAGAAGGGGGGGTACGATAGGGAGGAGGGGAAGAAGGGGGGGTATGATAGGGAGGAGAGGAAGAAGGGAGGGTACGATAGGGAGGAGAGGAAGAAGGGGGGGTACGATAGGGAGGAGAGGAAGAAGGGGGGGTACGATAGGGAGGAGAGGAAGAAGGGGGGGTACAATAGGGAGGAGAGGAAGAAGGGGGGGTACGATAGGGAGGAGAGGAAGAAGGGGGGGTACGATAGGGAGGAGGGGAAGAAGGGGGGGTATGATAGGGAGGAGGGGAAGAAGGGGGGGTATGATAGGGAGGAGAGGAAGAAGGGGGGGTACGATAGGGAGGAGGGGAAGAAGGGGGGGTATGATAGGGAGGAGGGGAAGAAGGGGGGGTACGATAGGGAGGAGGGGAAGAAGGGGGGGTATGATAGGGAGGAGGGGAAGAAGGGTGGGTACGATAGCGAGGAGGGGAAGAAGGGGGGGTATGATAGGGAGGAGAGGAAGAAGGGAGGGTACGATAGGGAGGAGGGGAAGAAGGGGGGGTACGATAGCGAGGAGGGGAAGAAGGGGGGGTATGATAGGGAGGAGAGGAAAAGCAATCATCAACTCCTTTCTTTTATCTTTCTTTTTAATGTGTTTTAGTCTCAGGTTAGAGGCTGCCTCCCTATTTCTGGGTAATATCACCTTTATGAGTGGAACTGTGGGCTCTATTAGCTATGAGATCGGCCCAGGGTTTTTGGGGCTAACACACACACACTCACACACACACACACAATGTATAGAGCTAGATACAGCTGTCATGAACAAAGCGGTAACAGAATCCAGTGAGAACACACACACAATGTATAGAGCTAGATACAGCTGTCATGAACAACGCGGTAACAGAATCCAGTGAGAACACACACACAATGTATAGAGCTAGATACAGCTGTCATGAACAAAGCAGTAACAGAATCCAGTGAGAACACACACACAATGTATAGAGCTAGATACAGCTGTCATGAACAACGCGGTAACAGAATCCAGTGAGAACACACACAGCTTGAAACATCTCCTTTGTATTATTCGTTTCTGGAAGTAGAATTCTTTAGAGACGGAGATGAGGAATAATGTGTGTGTATAGGGCGGGCTGGGTATGTGTGTGAGTCTAAACTGCGTGAGAGCGGTCAATGTGTGTTTGTGTAAAGGTGTGTGTGTGTGTTTGCTGACGACACCAAGGTGGTAGGCCTGATCACAGATGGCGATGAGACAGCCTACGGGGAGGAAGTTAGCGACTTGGCAATGAGGTGCCAGGACAACAAGCTCTCTCCCTCAACGGCAGTAAGACCAAGGAGCTGATTGTGGACTACAGGAGAAAGAGGGGAAAGAGGGGAGAGCACACCCCAGTCCACATCAACGGGTCGAGACCTTCAAGTTCCTTGGCGTCCACATCACTCGGGACTAAACATCATCCACACACACCCACACAGTCGTGAAGAGGGCATAACAACGCCTCTTTCCCCTCAGGAAGCTGAAAAGATTTGGTATGGACCCTCAGATCCTCAAAATGTTCTACAGCCATAGACTGTTCACTCTCAAAGACCCCCCCCCCCCGGACAGGGCCAACCAGGCAGGAATGAACCCCACCCACTTTGCCAAAGCATGGGGCTCCCGAGTGACGCAGCAGTCTAAGGCACTGCATCTCAGTGCTAGAGGCGTCACTACAGACCTTGGTTCATTTCCAGGCTATATTATAACCGACCGTGATTGGAAGTCCTGTCGGGGGCCGCAAAATTGGCCCAGCGTCGTCCGGGTTAGGGTTTGGCCCGGGGTAGACCGTCCTGGTTAAATAAAACATTTTATTTTAAGAAGCACAGACCCCACACCGCACAAGCCCGAGGGGGGCGTAAACCTGGACAGAAGATCATGTCAGTGACACAACCCACTCAAGTTGAGTATAGCGAATACTTACACACTCATCATTGTTACTGCTACTCTGTTCTTTATTTTACTAATATTATTATCTTTCCTGATGCCTAGTCACTTTACCCTGCCTTCATGTACATATCTACCTCAAATACCTTCTTATTATCTATCCTGATGTCTAGTCACTTTACCCTGCCTTCATGTACATACAGTGCCTTGCGAAAGTATTCGGCCCCCTTGAACTTTGCGACCGTTTGCCACATTTCAGGCTTCAAACATAAAGATATAAAACTGTATTTTTTTGTGAAGAATCAACAACAAGTGGGACACAATCATGAAGTGGAACGACATTTATTGGATATTTCAAACTTTTTTAACAAATCAAAAACTGAAAAATTGGGCGTGCAAAATTATTCAGCCCCCTTAAGTTAATACTTTGTAGCGCCACCTTTTGCTGCAATTACAGCTGTAAGTCGCTTGGGGTATGTCTCTATCAGTTTTGCACATCGAGAGACTGAAATTTTTTCCCATTCCTCCTTGCAAAACAGCTCGAGCTCAGAGAGGTTGGATGGAGAGCATTTGTGAACAGCAGTTTTCAGTTCTTTCCACAGATTCTCGATTGGATTCAGGTCTGGACTTTGACTTGGCCATTCTAACACCTGGATATGTTTATTTTTGAACCATTCCATTGTAGATTTTGCTTTATGTTTTGGATCATTGTCTTGTTGGAAGACAAATCTCCGTCCCAGTCTCAGGTCTTTTGCAGACTCCATCAGGTTTTCTTCCAGAATGGTCCTGTATTTGGC
>NC_092167.1:33388864-33391364 GCF_045791955.1 Oncorhynchus clarkii lewisi
ACTTAATTGTTTGTGTCTGTGTGTGTGTGTGTGTGTGTGTACGTGTGCGCGCACACCTGCTGTGTGTGTGTTATTAATGTCACCGTTTATTGTAATTCTCATGTTCATTCATCACCCACCATGTTCGACCAGAAAGTGTGTGTGTGTTTGTGTGTGTGTGTTGCGTCAGTGTGTTGCGTGAATATATGATAGATGTATGTCTTTATGAAAGTGTGTGTGTGTGTGTGTGTGTTGCGTCAGTGTTTCGCGTGAATATATGATAGATGTATGTCTTTATGAAAGTGTGTGTGTGAGTCACACATCATAGAGCCTGTTTTAACACTGAAGCTCTGAAATAAAGCATTGATTGATGTTTCCTGCCACTATGTAGAGATGTGAAGTGTGTATGTGTGTGTATGTGTGTGTCGTGTACGTGTGTGTATGATTCATTAAGTCATGGGATAGATAGACCCTCTCGTGAATAATTTGCTGAAACGTCAGTGGAGTAGACTTTCATCTTGAATTACTCAAAGCCAGACTGGGACTAGCTGATGGTGTCTGTGAATGCTTGAATTACTCAAAGCCAGACTGGGACTAGCTGATGGTGTCTGTGAATGCTTGAATTACTCAAAGCCAGACTGGGACTAGCTGATGGTGTCTGTGAATGCTTGAATTACTCAAAGCCAGACTGGGACTAGCTGATGGTGTCTGTGAATGCTTGAATTACTCAAAGCCAGACTGAGGGACCATAACACACATTTTCACATATATCCAGCCTGATCACTAGAAATAGACTTTGAAAAGGTACTGAGAGCGTCAGTATACTGTATGCATTCCTCTGCACTCACAAACAGAAGAAGAAAAACACGCTTACCCAGCAGTGGCAGCGGACTCGTGAGGCGTGGATCTGACGGGCGCTGCTCAGACCACTGCGCCTTACGGAGGTTTACACAACTCTCTAGCAAGGCGTGAAAATACTGGATGATACTTGATGGTATGAGGTCGGGTTGGTGTGCAGAGCCTTCTCCTAACCATAACCGTAACCACATAGAATGATAACCTAAACATTACAGTCAAATGCTTACTTACAAGCCCTGAACCAACAATGCAGTTTTAAGAAAATACCTGAAACAAAGTAATAAATAATTAAAGAGCAGCAGTAAATAACAATAGCGAGGTAATTGAGGTAATTATGTACATGGGGGGGGGGGGGGTGTACAAATAGTCTGGGTAGCCATTTGATTAGATGTTCAGGAGTCTTATTGCTTGGGGGTAGAAGCTGTTTAGGAGACTCTTGGACCTAGACTTGGCCCTCCGGTACCGCTTGCCGTGCGGTAGCAGAGAGAACAGTCTATGACTAGAGTGGCTGGAGTCTTTGACAATCCATAATACACTGAATTTCGAAGGGAAACCATGAGATCTTATTAATATCCATGTGACAGAGACAAACACACATACAGACATATGCCCTCTGATATCATACCGACCGACCGACCGACCGACCGACCGACCGACCTGTCTCTGTGTTCCATTTATCTGTGAGTGTTAGGCTGGCCCCTTTCTCTCTCTGTCTCTGTGTTCCATTTCTCTGTGAGTGTGAGGCTGGCCCCTTTCTCTCTCTGTCTCTGTGTTCCATTTATCTGTGAGTGTTAGGCTGGCCCCTTTCTCTCTCTGTCTCTGTGTTCCATTTCTCTGTGAGTGTGAGGCTGGCCCCTTTCCCTCTCTGTCTCTGTCCATTCTCCTATTTAATACTAGGCTGTCAGCGACTCTCTCCTCTATTTTCTCTACTCCCCTCCTGTCCCTCTCTCTTTGTTCTCTCGGACACAAGGCCTTGCAGCGAATCCAGGAATACTGAACACACACGGCCCTTCTCTCTCGCTCTCTCTCTCTCCTCATCTCCCTTCTATCCTTTCTTTCCCTTTCTCTCTCTCCATCCCTTCCATCTCCTCGTCCATCTGTTAGCTCTGTCCATCTGGCTGCTGTATGTGTGCGTTGCGGTGTAAAGGGCAGGTGATTGCTGTTCTCCTTGTGCGGCTGTGTGTGTGTGACTGTGTGTGTGTGTGCGCCTTTGTGATTGACTGTGTGTGACTGACTGTGTGTGTGATTGCTGTTCCCAGTGAGTCAGTGTGTGTGTGTGTGTGTGACTGTGTGTTTCACTGTGTGTGTGTGTGTGTGTGACCACGCGTGTGTGACTTTGGTGTTTAATGTTTGACTGGACCTATCTCCTGGTGTGGACAGGGGGTCGACTGACGCTCCATTGATTTGTATGGAAAAGCAGCCTGTTCACACAGCAGGGCCCTGTCTCTCCTCTCTCCTCTACCCTCTCCTCTTCCTTGCTCTGCTCTCCCTGTCACACACGCTACACTCCCGCTTTCTCTCTCCCATTCCCTCTCTTTCTCCGTCTCTCTCTCGATCTCTCTCTTTACGTCTCTCTTTCTCTTATTGTTCCTTTCCCCCCTCTCCCTCTCTTTCTCTTATTGTTCCTTTCCCCCCCTCTCCCTCTCTTTCTCTTATTGTTCCT
>NC_092167.1:33406364-33416364 GCF_045791955.1 Oncorhynchus clarkii lewisi
ACACACACATAAATACTCACAAACAACACAGCGATACACACGTACAGTACAATACTCACAGATTGTAGAGACAGACACACTCGTGCACAGCGTAGAAATACATACATCACAGAAAGAGACAACACACAGACTCACACAGCCACATTTACTGATTCACAACAGATATGCAAACCACACACAGCTGTGCGTGCGAGAGACAGAGAGAAGATCGAGGCTCTGGGGGGTGTTTTTTGAATGCTGATTGACTGTGTGGAGTAAGAGAGAGAGAGAGAGATGGAGTAGAAAGAGAAAAAGAGGAAATAGGAAGAGAGAGATGGAGTAGAAAGAGAGAGAGATGGAGTAGAAAGAGAGAGATGGAGTAGAAAGAGAGAGAGATGGAGTAGAAAGAGAGAGAGAGATGGATTAGAAAGATAGAAAGATGGAGTAAAAAGAGAGAGAGAGAGATGGAGTAGAAAGAGAGAGATGGAGTAGAAAGAGAAAGAGATGGAGTAGAAAGAGAGAGAGCGATGGAGTAGAAAGAGAGAGATGGAGTAGAAAGAGAAAGAGATGAAGTAGAAAGAGATAGATGGAGTAGAAAGAGAGAGAGATGGAGTAGAAAGAGAGAGATGGAGTAGAAAGAGAAAGAGATGGAGTAGAAAGAGAGAGATGAAATAGAAAGAGAGAGATGGAGTAGAAAGAGAGAGATGGAGTAGAAAGAGAAAGAGATGGAGTAGAAAGAGAGAGATGGAGTAGAAAGAGAAAGAGATGGAGTAGAAAGAGAGAGAGGTGGAATAGAAAGAGAGAGAGAGATGGAGTAGAAAGAGAGAGATGGAATAGAAAGAGAGAGATGGAGTAGAAAGAGAGAGAGATGGAGTAGAAAGAGAGAGATGGAATAGAAAGAGAGAGATGGAGTAGAAAGAGAGAGAGATGGAGTAGAAAGAGAGAGAGATGGAGTAGAAAGAGAGAGAGATGGAATAGAAAGAGAGAGAGAGATGGAGTAGAAAGAGAAAGAGATGGAGTAGAAAGAGAGAGATGGAGTAGAAAGAGGGAGAGATGGAGTAGAAAGAGAGAGAGAGATGGAGTAGAAAGAGAGAGAGATGGAGTAGAAAGAGAGAGATGGAGTAGAAAGAGAAAGAGATGGAGTAGAAAGAGAGAGAGATAGAGTAGAAAGAGAGAGATGGAGTAGAAAGAGAAAGAGATGGAGTAGAAAGAGAGAGATGGAGTAGAAAGAGAGAGATGGAGTAGAAAGAGAAAGAGATGGAGTAGAAAGAGAGAGATGGAATAGAAAGAGAGAGATGGAGTAGAAAGAGAGAGATGGAGTAGAAAGAGAAAGAGATGGAGTAGAAAGAGAAAGAGATGGAGTAGAAAGAGAGAGAGATGGAGTAGAAAGAGAGAGAGATGGAATAGAAAGAGAGAGATGGAGTAGAAAGAGAGAGATGGAGTAGAAAGAGAAAGAGATGGAGTAGAAAGAGAAAGAGATGGAGTAGAAAGAGAGAGAGATGGAGTAGAAAGAGAGAGAGATGGAATAGAAAGAGAGAGATGGAGTAGAAAGAGAGAGAGATGGAGTAGAAAGAGAAAGAGATGGAATAGAAAGAGAGAGATGGAGTAGAAAGAGAGATATGGAGTAGAAAGAGAGAGATGGAGTAGAAAGAGAGAGATGGAGTAGAAAGAGAAAGAGATGGAGTAGAAAGAGAAAGAGATGGAGTAGAAAGAGGGCAGGCTGTTGCTCAAAGAATTCCACGATTGGCCGTTGTATTGAAAGGTGGACGAAGTGCAGAATGGTCGTTTCCCTCTTCTCTCCTATCCTCACCATCCCTCCATCTCCTGTTGTGTGTTTCTGCCAGATTAAACTAACACTGTCATTTTTTTCCTGAAAGCTTTTTCACGTCACATTATGTATTAAATACATTTGTGCTGTGTGTGTGTGTGTGTGTTTGTATGTTGTGCGTTGTGCAGGGGAACAGATAATGATACGGCCATCCCCCATCCCTCTATCCCTCTATCCCCCATCCCTCTATCGCTCCATCTCCCATCCTCCATCTCTCTATCCCCCATCCCTCTATTGCTCCATCGCCCATCCTCTATCCCTCTATCCCCCATCCCTCTATCGCTCCATCGCCCATCCTCTATCCCTCTATCCCCCATCCCTCTATCGCTCCATCGTCCATCCCTCCATCCCTCTATCCCCCATCCCTCTATCGCTCCATTGCCCATCCTCTATCCCTCTATCCCCCATCCCTCTATCGCTCCATCGTCCATCCCTCCATCCCTCTATCCCCCATCCCTCTATCGCTCCATCGCCCATCCTCTATCCCTCTATCCCCCATCCCTCTATCGCTCCATCGTCCATCCCTCTATCCCTCTATCCCCCATCCCTCTATCGCTCCATCGTCCATCCTCTATCCCTCTATCCCCCATCCCTCTATCGCTCCATCGTCCATCCCTCTATCCCCCATCCCTCTATCGCTCCATCGCCCATCCTCTATCCCTCTATCCCCCATCCCTCTATCGCTCCATCGTCCATCCCTCCATCCCTCTATCCCCCATCCCTCTATCGCTCCATCGCCCATCCTCTATCCCTCTATCCCCCATCCCTCTATCCCTCTATCCCCCATCCCTCTATCGCTCCATCGTCCATCCCTCTATCCCTCTATCCCCCATCCCTCCATCCCTCTATCCCCCATCCCTCTATCGCTCCATCGCCCATCCCTGCATCTCTCTATCCCCCATCCCTCTATCGCTCCATCGTCCATCCCTCCATCCCTCTATCCCCCATCCCTCTATCGCTCCATCACCCATCCCTCCATCTCTCTATCCCCCATCCCTCTATCGCTCCATCCCCATATCCCCCATCCCTCTATCTCTCTATCCCTCCATCTCTCTATCCCTCCATCCCCATATCCCCCATCCCTCTATCCCTCCATCCCCATATCCCCCATCCCTCTATCCCTCCACCCCTCTATCCCTCCACCTCTCTATCCCTCCACCCCTCTATCCCTCCACCTCTCTATCCCTCCACCTCTCTATCTCTATATCCCTCTATCCCTCCATCGTCCATCCCTCCATCCCTCTATCCCCCATCCCTCTATCGCTCCATCGCCCATCCTCTATCCCTCTATCCCCCATCCCTCTATCGCTCCATCGTCCATCCCTCTATCCCTCTATCCCCCATCCCTCTATCGCTCCATCGTCCATCCTCTATCCCTCTATCCCCCATCCCTCTATCGCTCCATCGTCCATCCCTCTATCCCCCATCCCTCTATCGCTCCATCGCCCATCCTCTATCCCTCTATCCCCCATCCCTCTATCGCTCCATCGTCCATCCCTCCATCCCTCTATCCCCCATCCCTCTATCGCTCCATCGCCCATCCTCTATCCCTCTATCCCCCATCCCTCTATCCCTCTATCCCCCATCCCTCTATCGCTCCATCGTCCATCCCTCTATCCCTCTATCCCCCATCCCTCCATCCCTCTATCCCCCATCCCTCTATCGCTCCATCGCCCATCCCTGCATCTCTCTATCCCCCATCCCTCTATCGCTCCATCGTCCATCCCTCCATCCCTCTATCCCCCATCCCTCTATCGCTCCATCACCCATCCCTCCATCTCTCTATCCCCCATCCCTCTATCGCTCCATCCCCATATCCCCCATCCCTCTATCTCTCTATCCCTCCATCCCCCTATCCCCCATCCCTCTATCCCTCCATCCCCATATCCCCCATCCCTCTATCCCTCCACCCCTCTATCCCTCCACCTCTCTATCCCTCCACCCCTCTATCCCTCCACCTCTCTATCTCTATATCCCTCTATCCCTCCATCCCCATATCCCCCATCCCTCTATCCCTCTATCCCTCTATCTCTCTATTCTTCCAATCCTCTATCCCCCATACCTCTATCCCTCCATCCCGCTATCCTTCCATCCCCCATCCCTCTATCCCTCTAAAGATGAACAGAGAGAGAAAGAGAGAGAGAGAGAGAGAGAGAGAGGCATGGTACAGCATTAGAGTGACAGAGGGAGGAAAACAAAGCAACAGACAGAAGGTACAGACAGAAGGTACAGACAGAAGGTACAGACAGAAGGCATAAACAGTAGGTATAGAGACAGTAGGTATAGAAACAGTAGGTATAGACAGTAGGTATAGACAGAAGGTACAGACAGAAGGTATAGACAGTAGGTATAGAGACAGTAGGTATAGAGACAGTAGGTATAGACAGAAGGTATAGACAGAAGGTATAGAGACAGAAGGTATAAAGACAGATATACATAGAGACACAAGTAGACAAGGATAGACAGAATATAATGAAAGGAGATATTTGGGGACAGGAAGAGTGACAAGGATTATGATTCTAATGTTTCTGGGCACACAGGATGTGTGTGTGTGTGTGTTTACATTAAGAGTTTCTTGAGTTATCTTGAGTTATTATAGAATCCTAAGTCTTGGTTTAACTAGTGCAATATTGTGGGAAAATGTCACAGCTTAGATGGGAAGTCTACTGGGACATAATGTATTGTCAACACAAAAGGCAAAGATTCATTTATCTCGGCAAACACACAACCAACCGACCCTTTTAATCTATCACGTTCTACCCCCAAACGAATGTTGTTTTCAGAAGCCGTCGTAAGAGAGAATGGAAGACTGTTTATCAAGACTGCCGTCGTTTTTAGAATGGCATGGGAGACATTTCATATAAGTCAGGAAGACAGAGACCATGTCTGCAATTGCACCCTATTCCTTAGGTAGAGCACTCCCTAAGCTGTCCTTTAGGATGTTGTCAACGGTATGTTTTGCATCAAACACGATGGGTCATATTTTCAGACAGTGCGCCCAAATATAGCATGTACCTAACTACATTCCTCTCCCTCCATTGGGTAACTGAAGCAGTTAAGCGTGTGCTTTGATTGAGCATATGCAACACAGCTACTCTGAAAGTAGGGAACGCTCCCAACTGAGCTACCACATGGATCTTGTACCCACACACATGCAGTAAACACGTGTGTTACAGACACATTCCAAACACACACACACACACACACACACACACACACACACACACACACACACACACACACACACACACACACACACACACACACACACACACACACACACACACACACACACACACGCGTCAGTTAGCAGCTTTAATTCCAGTCATATCCGTACTCCATGTTAATTAGATTGAAGTGCTGTCGCGGAGATAAACGTTCCCGTGCGGTGTCCCTATTTTCATTTTTAACACGACAGACATGCGTCTTTCTTTCCAACAGCAAACCTCAGCTTCCTGCACTAAAGGACCCAGTGATTCCGAAACACTTAAAAAGGCCCAGAACGTAATTCCAAAGACAATAAAACCTTTAAAGGATCAAAAATGACTGTAAAATCAAAATCATCAGAGTGGGGTTTTAAAGAGGGAGGTGTGACGGTTTTGGGGGGCGCATGCATGACGCCACGCTTGTAACTCTCCCGACGCTGTGCCTCTGCACCTTCATCTATATATATATGCCAGGGGCCTCCTGAGCCACACTGGGACACACCCTCGCCTGGGGCACGGTTTACAGACCGGAGGTGTGCGTTTGGGGAATGGTGTGTGTATGACTGCATGCTTGTGCAGCTAGGACTTCTATGATAAGTGAAAGCCTGCAGTGGAACACTGGAGGAACAGAAATGGCTTCGATCTACTGGCACCTAAATGGGACTTTATTCTCCCTCAAATGAATCCAATATGGCCGCCCTAACCCTAAAGCATTCCTAAGTAACAATGGTGGCTGTGCTAAAGCTAAAACCACAGATTTCAGTTCAAATAACCCTAACTAACCCCATTTCTAACCTGAACCATAGGCTGAGCCTGGACCAGTGTTTAGGGGGAACTTGTAGCTTCTATATTGGGCTGTTGTTCATTAAAGCAGAAGGCCACCCTAAGTTAATACTGGAGGCCAGCCAGGATATTAACTTTTTGCTCCATTTCTGTAAAGGGTTTAACCCCCTCCTCTCCCTTCCATTCCTTTCTCTCCATCCTCCCTCCCCCACCCCCTGACCTCTCCCTCTGTCAGTTTCATTTGCGCTGAGCTCTGACCCCTTAGCTCCACCCACTCTAGGTGAGAGTCACTGCTCGGAGAAGAGCATTGAGAAAAACACATTGCATTAGGAAAGAATTCAGACCCCTTGACTTTTTCCACATTTTGTTACGTTACAGCCTTATTATTATAATTTCTTTAATTCACCATTTCAATCTACACTACATTATGAAAACGCAAACATTTTTTTGCAAATGTATTAAAAATAAAAAACTTAAATGCCACATTTACATCAGTATTCAGACCCTTTACTCAGTACTTTGTTGAAACACCTTTGGCAGCGATTATAGCCTTGAGTCTTCTTGGGTATGACTCTACAAGCTTTGCACACCTGTATTTGGGGAGTTTCTCCCATTATTCTCTGCAGATCCTCTCAAGCTGTCAGGTTGGATGGGGAGCGTCGCTGCACAGATATTTTCAGGTCTCTCCAGAGATGTTAGATCGGGTTCAAGTCCAGGCTCTGGCTGGGCCACTAAAGGACATTCAGAGACTTGTCCCGAAGCCACTCCTGTGTTTTCTTGGCTGTGTGCTTAGGGTCGTTGTCCTGTTGGAAGGTGAACCTTTGTCCCAGTCTGAGGTCCTGAGTGCTCTGAAGCAGGTTTTCATATCGCTGTACTTTGCTCCGTTCATCTTTCCCTCAATCCTGACTGGTTTCCCAGTCCCTGCTGCTGAATAACATCCCCATAGCATGATGCTGCCACCATCATGCTTCACGATAGGGATGGTGCCAGATTTTCTCCAGACGTGACACTTGGCATTCAGGCTAAAGAGTTCAATCTTGGTTTCATCAGACCAGAGAATCTTGTTTCTCATGGCCAGAGTCTTTAGGTGCCAGTCGGAAGTTTGCATACACCTTAGTCAAATACATTTAAACTCAGTTTTTTACAATTCCTGACATTTAATCAGAGTAAAAATTCCCTGTCTTAGGTCAGTTAGGATCACCACTTTATTTTAAGAATGTGAAATATCAGAATAATAGTAGAGAGAATGATTTATTTCAGCATTTATTTCTTTCATCACATTCCCACTGGGTCAGAAGTTTACATACACTCAATTAGTATTTGGTAGCTTTGCCTTTAAATGGTTTAACTTCATTCAAATGTTTTGGGTAGCTTTCCACAAGCTTCCCACAATAAGTGGGGTGAATTTTGGCCCATTCCTCCTGACAGAGCTGGTGTAACTGAGTCAGGTTTGTAGGCCTCCTTCCTCACACACACTTTTTCAGTTCTGCCTACAAACGTTCAATAGGGTTGAGGTCAGGGCTTTGTGATGGCCACTCCAATACCTTGACTTTGTTGTCCTTAAGCCATTTTACCACAACTTTGGAAGCATGCTTGGGGTCATTGTCCATTTGGAAGATCCATTTGCGACCAAGCTTTAACTTCCTGACTGATGTCTTGAGATTTTGCTTCAATATATCCACATAATTTTCCGACCTCATGATGCCATCTATTTTGTGAAGGGCACCAGTCTCTACTGCAGCAAAGCACCCCCACAACATGATGCTGCCACCCCCGTGCTTCACGGTTGGGATGGTGTTCTTCGGCTTGCAAGCCTCCCCCTTTTCCTTCAAACATAACGATGGTCATTATGGCAAAACAGTTCTATTTTTGTTTCATCAGACCAGAGGACATTTCTCCAAAAAGCACAATCTTTGTCCCCATGTGCAATTGCAAACCGTAGTCTGGCTTTTTTATGGCGGTTGTGGATCAGTGGCTTCTTCCTTGCTGAGCGGCCTTTCAGGTTATGTCGATAAAGGTCACGTTTTACTGTAGATATAGATACTTTTGCACCTGTTTCCTCCAGCATCTTCACAAGGTCCTTTGCTGTTGTTCTGGGATTGATTTGCACTTTTCGCACCAAAGTACGTTCATCTCTAGGAGACAGAACGCGTCTCCTTTCTGAGCGGTATGACGGTTGCGTTGTCCCATGGTGTTTATACTTTATAAGATAAGCTTTTGAAAGGCACAGTCAACTTAGTGTATGTAAACTTCTGACCCACTGGAATTGTGATATAGTGAATGATGTGAAATAATCGTCTGAAAACAATTGTTGGAAAAATAACTTGTGTCATGCACAGAGTAGATGTCCAAACCGACTTGACAAAACTATAGTTTGTTAACAAGAAATTTGTGGAGTGGTTGCAAAACGAGTTTTAATGACTCCAACCTAAGTGTATGTAAACTTCCGACTTCAACTGTACCTTTTACTGAGGAGTGGCTTCCGTCTGGCCACTCTACCATAAAGGCCTGATTGGTGAAGTGCTGCAGAGATGATTGTCCTTCTGGAAGGTTCTCCCATCTCCACAGAGGAACTCTGGAGCTCTGTCAGAGTGACCACCTGGTTCTTGGTCACCTCCTTGACCAAGGCCGGTCTCCCCCGATTGCTCAGTTTGGCCGGGCGGCCAGCTCTAGGAAGAGTCTTGGTGGTTCCAAACTTCTTCCATTTAAGATAGATGGAGGCCACTGTGTTCTTGGGGACCTTCAATATAATTTTTTGGTACCCTTCCCCAGATCTGTGCCTCAACACAGTCTCTACTGAGCTCTACTGACAATTCCTTCGACCTCATGACTTGGTTTTTGCTCTGACGTGCACTGCCAACTATGGGACCTTATGTAGACAGGTATGTGCCTTTCCAAATCATGTCCAATCAATTGAATTTACCACAGGTGGACTCCAATTAAGTTATAGAAACATCTCAAGGATGATCAATGGAAACAGGATGCACCTGAGCTCAATGTCAAGTCTCATAGCAAAGGGTCTGAATACTTATGTAAATAAGATATTATATGTTTTTATCTAAAAACCTGTTCTCACTTTGTTTTTATGAGGTATTATGTGTAGACTGATGAGGAACAAACATTATTTCATCAATTTTAGAATAAGGCTGTAACGTAACAAAATGTGGGAAAAGTCCAGGGGTTGAATACTTTCCGAAGGCACTGTATAGGGGCAAACATTGTTTCAATGTCGATTCAACACTACACAACCAGGTGCTCATTAACTAAAATAAAGTGGACAAACGTTGATTCAACGTTACACAACCCAAGATCTTAACATTATTTGAGCGTTTCCCTTGATAAAACCACAACCAACTAACCCTTTGCTCTCAAATGGAAAAAAACTGAGACTCAGTCGCATAAGAAAGGTGTAAAATGGATAGGAAAATGAAGGAGTAAGCCACTGAAAGAGAGTGAGAGTGAGACTTGATGATGGCAATGTGATAACTCCTAAAACGAGGTGAAAAAAAGAAATCAGCGCTGCCATCAAATTGAGTCTGCGGGGGAGAGGAACGTTTTTCTGCTGGAACAGCATTCACTCACTTATTAGGTTAGGAGAGATAGATGGAGAGGGGGGTGGAGAGGTGAGAAAAGGGAGAGAGAGAAAGTCGAAGGAAGGGAGAGAGTAATGACAACATGAACACAAAGGGCAAATGGAAAGACAGGAGAGAGAGAAATAGAGAGAGAGAGAGAGAGAGAGAGAGAGAGAGAGAGAGAGGCAGAGAGAGAGATATAGAGAGAGAGAGAGAGAGAGAGAGAGAGAGAGAGAGAGAGAGAGAGAGAGAGAGAGAGAGAGAGAGAGAGAGAGAGAGAGAGAGAGAGAGAGAGAGAGAGAGAGAGAGAGAGAGAGAGAGAGAGAGAGAGAGAGAGAGAGAGAGAGAGAGAGAGAGAGAGAGAGAGAGATAGAGAGAGAGAGAGAGAGAGAGAGAGAGAGAGAGAGAGAGATAGAGAGAGAGAGAGAGAGAGAGAGAGAGAGAGAGAGAAATAGAGAGAGAGAGAGATAGAGAGAGAGAGATAGAGAGAGAGACAGAGAGAGAGAGAGAGAGAGAGAGAGAGGGAGAGAAAGAAAGCTGAAAGAGGAAGTAACTAACAACTAACAACATTAACAGAAAAAGCAAAGCAAAGACAAAGAAAGATTCTGTGTGTGTGTGTGTGTGTGTGTGTG
>NC_092167.1:33421364-33426364 GCF_045791955.1 Oncorhynchus clarkii lewisi
ATACTAATAATAATACTAACACTAATACTACTACAACTACTAGCAGTCTATAGGCCTCTCTTCTCCTACACTACATCCACCCTGCTGACGGAAACAATATTACTATGAAACCTATAGGCCACTTACTACCCGAACCCCACTGACTGACACGAGCCCTCAGCAGCCTCCCAGACAACCCGGACCTGAACGCTGCCCAGTCCTGAGATTGACGGCTTGGTCTAAATGAGCTACTGTGGAACACAGGGCTTTGGGGAGGGGGGGTCTGTTTCAAACACGTATTGATTGCTGGGTCGGACTGTTGGTCGCTCAAAGCCACTAATCAAATGAGGGGGACCCAGGGGCACTGCATGGAGACGCTGGGAGTTTCTCAAGTTTCACACACATTGGCCCTGGTGTGTGTGTGTGTGTGTGTGTGTGCGTGCGTGAGTGTGCGTGTGTGTTCCAGCCACAACCACCTGCTCTTGCCCATTGAGGCCCTCCATCAGGCCAGTGATCGATGGGTTGAGTCCCACATCCAATGATCCACATTGACATTTCCTTTCCTGGCGGGAGAGGAGAAGAGAGGCCCACAGAGAGGGCCTGTCACATGGAAAGTATTCAGACCCCTTGACTTTTTCCACATTTTGTTATTTTACAGCCTTATTCTAAAATGGATTAGCTTAAATGTTTTCCTCATCAATCTACACACAATACCCCACAAAGCGAAAACATAAGTATTCAGACCCTTTGCTATGAGACTCGAAGTTGAGCTCAGGTGCATCCTGTTTCCATTGATCATCCTTGAGATGTTTTTACAACTTGATTGGAGGCCACCTGTGGTAAATTCAATTGACTGGACATGACAACCCGCTTCGAGTTTGCCAAAAGGGACCCAAAAAACAAGATTCTCTGGTCTGATGAAAACAAGATTGAACTCTTTGGCCTGAATGTCAAGTGTCACGTCTGAAGGAAACCTGGCACCATCCCTACGGTGAAGCATGGTGGTGGCAGCATCATGCTGTGGGGATGTTTTTCAGCAGGCAGGAACTTGGAGACTAGTCAGGATCAAGGGAAAGACGAACGGAGAAAAGTACAGAGAGATCCTTGATGAAAACCTGCTCCAGATCACGCAGGACCTCAGACTGGGGTGAAAGTTCACCTTCCAACAGGACAATGACCTTAAGCACACAGCCAAGACAGTGCAAGAGTGGCTTCGGGACAAGTCTCTGATTGTCCTTGAGTGGCCCAGCCAGAGCCCGGACTTGAACCAGATCAAACATCTCTGGAGAGACCTGAAAATAGCTGTGCAGTGATGCTCCTCATCCAACCTGACAGAGCTTGAGAGGATCTACAGAGAAGAATGGGAGAAACTCCCCAAATACAGGTCTGCCAAGCTTGTAGTGTCTTACCCAAGAAGACTTGATGCTGTAATCACTGCTAAAGGTGTTTCAACAATGTAAAAGGTCTGAATACTTATGTAAATGTGATATTTCAGTTTTTTTGTGTTTTATAAATGTTCTAAAAATGATAAACACCTGTTTTTTCTTTGTCATTATGGGGTATTGTAAGTAGATTGATGAGGGGAAAAAAACAATTGAATCCATTTTAAAATAAGGCAGTGACGCGGCTGTGGGTGTCTGTCCCTCTGGGAGTCACGTTGGAAAGATCAATGGTAGACTGCTGGATGGATGTGGCCATGAGCTACAGAGTGTAGGTTTAGGTTTTATCAATACCCACGCGTCTCGAATGTCAATCATAAATTCATCATAAATAACATGAATAGCCTTAAACCTAACCCTAGCCCTAGAACTAAACCTTGATAATGATGATGATGAAGATGAGGATGACTTGCATTTATATGAAGCTTTTCTCCCCGACTCAAAGCTCTTTACCGTACTGTAGGAACTCCCCAGCCAAACAGAACACAATTACATTACTACCGAACATCCTCAAATTGGCCTAATTAATGACAACACAGTGAAAACCAATCATAGCGATTCTCACTGCCATGGAAATAAATGGATAATCATTGACTAATCAGAAACAGCAAGCAACCACACGGCGAAGCAGTAACGAATCAGTGCCCAGCTGTTGGATGCAGCATACCTGAACAGCACTTCTGCTGCAATTTTATTGAACCTGGCTGGGCTGAAGACACACACACACTCTCTGTCCAACCCACTCAACGCTACTTACACCTTTCTTCCAATCCAACCGCCAGGTCCTGAGCAAGACAATTTAGCTAATAATTAGTTCAGAACAAACTCCTCTTTTCCTTTTTCCTCCACTATCTCTCTCTCTCTCTCTCTCTCTCTCTCTCTCTCTCTCTCAATCCCTCTCACACACACTCACACTCTCACTCACACTCTCTCTCCACACACTCTCTCTCTCTCTCTCTCTCCACACTCTCTCTCTCTCTCTCTCCACACTCTCTCTCTCTCTCTCTCTCCACACTCTCTCATCACTCTCTCTCCACTCTCTCTCTCTCTCTCTCTCTCTCCACACTCTCTCATCACACTCTCTCATCACTCTCTCTCCACACTCTCTCTTCACACACTCTCTCCACACTCTCTCTCCACACTCTCTCTTCACACGCTCTCTCTACACTCTCTCTCCACACTCTCTCTTCACACTCTCTCATCACTCTCTCTCCACACTCTCTCCACACTCTCTCTCTCTCTCCACACACTCTCTCTCTCTCTCTCCACACTCTCTACTCTCTCTCTCATCAATCTCTCTTCACACTCTCTCTTCACACTCTCTCATCTCTCTCTCTCTCTCTCCACACTCTCTCTCCACTCTCTCTCCACACTCTCACTCTCTCTCCACACTCTCTCTCTCTCTCCACACTCTCTCTCCACACTCTCTCTCCACACTCTCTCTCCACACTCTCTCTCTCTCTACACTCTCCACACTCTCTCTCTCTCTCTCATCAGTCTCTCTCCACACTCTCTCTCCACACTCTCTCTCCACACTCTCTCATCACTCTCTCTCCACACTCTCTCTCCACACTCTCTCTCCACACTCTCTCTCTCTCTCTCTCTCTCCAGACTCTCTCTCTCTCTCTCTCTCTCTCTCTCTCACACAATCCCTCTCACACACACTCACACTCTCACTCACACTCTCTCTCCACACACTCTCTCTCTCTCTCCACACTCTCTCTCTCTCTCTCTCCACACTCTCTCATCACTCTCTCTCCACTCTCTCTCTCTCTCTCTCTCTCTCTCTCTCTCTCCACACTCTCTCTTCACACTCTCTCATCACACTCTCTCATCACTCTCTATCTTCATACGCTCTCTCCACACCCTCTCTTCACACGCTCTCTCCACACTCTCTCTCCACACTCTCTCTTCACACGCTCTCTCCACACTCTCTCTCCACACTCTCTCTTCACACTCTCTCATCACTCTCTCTCCACACTCTCTCCACACTCTCTCATCACTCTCTCTCTCTCTCCACACTCTCTCTCTCTCTCCACACTCTCTCTCTCAAATTCAAATTCAAATTCAAGCTGCTTTATTGGCATGAAAAACATTGTGTCAATATTGCCAAAGCAACAATGTATACAATATACATTGTAACAAAATTATAAATGATAGCAAATAATAATATAAAATGGTAGTAAATAATAATACGAAATTAAATACAAAAATAATAACAATAAAATGGTAACAGACAATAGTAGAAATGCAATAAATATAAAATCAAATTATGGAAAATTAAACTATAACTAACTTATAACTAAATAACGGTCATCTTCTTCTTTATATCAGTACTACAACTACAATCATCATTACTACGACTACTACTACCATCACTAAACTGTTATCACTACCATTACCACCCATATTTGGAATGATAAACATTAATAATTATAGAAATAACAATAATAGTAATAATAAGCAAGTTACTGTTTACTATGCAGATGTTATTATTCAGTGCCCCTCAGGCTATGGCAGGAAAATACATATTTGGCTGCAAGAGGAGCCATTGCTCCTTCGCCCATGAGTATTCTTAGTTTTTCCTCTGGGTTCAATTTGTAAAAATGTGGAATATATGTAGTCATTTCTGTGAATAATGAATCTCTTTGTGAGGAATATTTATCACAGTAAAGGAGAAAGTGCATCTCTGTCTCTACCTCCCCTGTCATGCAGTGACCACATACACGCTCCTCTTTGGGTAGCCATGTCTTTTTATGTCTGCCGGTTTCTATTGCCAATCGGTGGTCACTCAGCCTGTACTTGGTAAGGATCTGTCTCTGCTTCGTATCTCTGACAGAGTAGAGATAATCAGCCAATTCATATTCTCTGTTTAGGGTCAGATAGCAATTTAGTCGGCTTTGGGATTTTGTTTCGTTTTTCCAGTATTGTAAATATGATTCCTTTGATTGGTTCATGATTTTGCTTATTGGAATTCTTTCTTTTGAAGCAGTGCTGGTGTCAGCTTGGTTGGTGAGGTCCAACACCAGCTGACTGAGAGGGCTCGTTTCTGGGCTCAGCTCTTGGGCTTGAAGTGCTTTAAATTGCATACTCGAATTTGGACTTGAATTTAGATGTAGCCAAAATTTTAATGATCTTTTCTGTATTTTCATTATTACTGGAAAACGGCCCAATTCTGCCCTACATGCATTAGTTGGTGTATTTCTCTGGACTTGTAGAATTTTCCGACAGAATTCTGCATGTAGGGCTTCAATTGGATGTTTGTCCCACATTTTAAAATCCAGTTTATTGAGTGGCCCCCAAACCTCACTTCCATAAAGTGCTATTGGTAGGATTACACTGTCAAATATTTTAGTCCAAATTCTAATTGGGATGTTGATTTTGAATTTCATTTTTATTGCATACATTGCTCTGCGGGCTTTTTCTTTGAGTGCCTTCACTGCCATATTAAAGTTTCCCGATGCAGATATGGTCAGACCAAAGGAAGGTGTAATTTTTTGGGTGTTCAATTAAGGTGTTGTTCAGGGTGAATTTACATTTGTGTTTCTGACATCTGGGTTTTTTTTGGAAAATCATGATTTT
>NC_092167.1:33431364-33441364 GCF_045791955.1 Oncorhynchus clarkii lewisi
TGGTAGGCTTGATAGACGGTGACCTTGGTGTGGAAGTGGAGATCCCTGTTCTGGAAGACCCTGCGTCTGAGTTTCCCGAAGGAAGACTTGATACTCCAGCATCGAGGTCGATGTAGCTTTGCCGGGATGCTGTCAGAGCCAGGAGTCTTGTCGTTCTTGAGGCAACGGATGGCTGATAACTCCTCCTGGAAGGTTGGTAAATGGTTGAGGTCTGGACGGACAGGCAGTTGTTGCAGGAATGGAGGGCTTCAAAGTGGTCAGCCCACCTCATCAGGATCTGGTTGTGGCCCTTCAAGAGAGTCAGCTGTTTTCAAAGGGGGGTGATGGAGCGACTTCTAGGGCCATGGATCGCTTTAGCTGAGTTTTTGTTGGCACACATTTGGATTTCCTGTGCCTTATTCGTCCACCATTTGTTCTGCAGAGCACGCGAGGTTGTTTGTGTTTCCTTGCGTGATGCTCGCCATTGCTGGGTTGGCAGATGTGGGACTGTTGAGGGCAGCCCTGTGTGCTTTGTGCATATTGTCCAGTAAGGTTGTGATGGTGTCAGTTCTCATCAAACCAGTGCTGATGTTTCCTACCTCTGTAGCCAATGGAGTGGGCCGCACACACACACACACACACACACCTCCCGTCCCACCCCTTTCCCAAAAGCACACCCTTGACATTCCAGTACACAGCAGTTATAGTCCTGATATCACAGGGCCTCTGTAGTACAATAGTAATGTTACAGCCCATTCACTTAGTGGTATTGCTGCCTCCATTCTACCCTAATGACGTTTGGTAGGCCCACTAATCACACTAATCAGCCTCCAGGGGCCCCCACAGACCCCAGCCTGGTCCACTGAGATCAGCCTGAACACACACAAACAGGTGCGGGCAAGCACACACACACACGTATGCATTCGTGCGCAATCGCACACGCGCACGCACACAGACAGGCAGGGACACACACACGCACACAGGCAAGCACACACACCAAGATTGTGTAGGCCACACGGTCCAACACTTTAATATGCACAAAAACACCAGTAGGGGAAATGAAAATAAAATATGCACAGACATGCTCAAATATGTCTGCGGGCGGGCATCACGTTCCACCCCCACCACACGCCACCTCACACTGGGCTTAGCAAGGGTGGCAGAGGGAGGGAGGGCAGGCGGGGTCCCCAGGGTGGTTCCCAGCCCCGCCCGGTGGGTGTTTCAGGGTATCAGGGTTTAGTGCAGCAGCCCCAGGGTGGTACAGTGTTTCCTGGTTAGCTAAGGGGGAGACAGGGGGAGAGACAGATGGGTGTACGTGGGAATAGTGCTCTTGGCTCTAAATGTAGGCCTAGGGGTAGTACCTAATGCTTGGTGTAGTGTAGCAGACCCAGGGTGCTTGATAGGGTGGAGGAGACAAGGGAGCAGGTCCGGCAATATGGGCGGGCCTTAGGGGGGCTGAGACGAGACGAGCATCGACAGAAAGACGCATCCAACTCAGTTATAGCATCCGAGCGAGCGAAACAGCGCCCCCTCAGTCTCCGTATGTGTAGATCATGTGGTGCTATCTGGACCAAAATAGTACGGCATATCATCCTATTTCTGGGCAGACAGCGTCAGATACACGGGCTGCGTATAGAGGGCGCTGTTTCGCTCGCTCGGATGCTTCCTCCGATGACAGTGAGGAAGAGGTGAATCCAGTCTCTGTCCAGAATAAGCCCAATCCGTTTCGATAGGCATAATATACACACCTAAGGTTGTCGCCTGCCTTCCCGCCTTTTGGACAAAGACTCCCATTGTTAAGGCGGAGACAGGTCTCTGGTTTCAGCCTCTTGCGAATTGGAAAGGAAGGTTGGCAGGTGCACTGTGCACTGTTAAGGTGTGGGCATGCTTCCCAGCCGAAACAGTTTGGAAGAGTCTGCACAAATATTATGACAACGTTTTGTGACGTTGTTGTTCGAATTGAACTTCAGTATGGTTCGTTTCGGTTGTTTGGGCACACACATTTTTTTTCTAGAGGCAAGAAAAAGTCCACGCCCTTTCGCCGATGATTGGTCAACAGTAGGGAAACTTCAGTAAAGTATTTGCTTAACGAGAGGCGACTCGTTTTCATGCACATTTTGTCATTGGGAAATTCTGCACCAAAGATCTTAGACTGAGCAAAAACATCAAAATCAACGACAGATTTCTTGATTAATCCCAACTATGTTGAGGCAGTGTGGACAGGCTACGGCATCTCAAAAAGGACAAACAGTACTATTGCTGCATTTAGCCTTTTAAGGGAGTAAGCTAGCACACTCGCTCGGTTCGCTTAGCTGACTTCAGCTAGCCACCGGCCAAACTGGAGCATGCTGACGGCTTTAAGATGCCGAAGTAAAATAAATGGATGTTACGCCAAAATTAAAGGCTATAATTACTCCGGTCTACATCAAATAATTCAAAATACTTCACCAGGGAGCATGACTTAGCAACAGAGGATCATTAGCTTCTTTTCTTTTATATGGCTGTGGATTGTTTAAAATGACGTGTGTAGGCCGCAATCTGGGTAGTGTGCGTGGCCATATTTACTAGCTGATTTAGTTGTGTCTGTCGGTGATAACCATCTATCATATGTGTGAAGATAATGCGTCTCGATAATGTTACAACAACAAGGGGAAGGGTGTGTGGCGAAGGTATTGCTCGTCTCTCTCCAGAGTGCATCCACTCAGCTCTGATTCCTGGTGCATCCACTCAGCTCTGATTCCTGGTGTCATAACTCACCACGTCCCACTAATAAAACGGAGCGTCTCAGTCATTTTTTTCCTTCACCTCACACTGTAAGTCAACCAAGTCAGTTTTTTTTTTTAAACATCCACTGCTAATGATAGTTCTTCAGTATTTGAAAAATCGTTCCAACACTCCTGGCCTCGATAATCACCAAGCCTCGGTGTGAAAGAGCAAAAAATCATGATCTGATGAGTCCATATATCCAGTGGAAACGTCATAAAACAACAACAACAGTTATCTGTCCTGAGCTCACTGGCACAGGAATCTCTGAGGGCCTTGTGTAGGCTAGTTGATATAATGTTGCAAGTTCACTAGCAACAGCTTCTGGCGACCCAGTTGATGATTTGATACAACGTTGCCCTTCACTAGCGATAGCTCAAGTCAAGACAGATAGAAAGGGAGGCAGACAGGCGGAGTAGAGAGATGAATGTGAAATATTTACTGCTGTTTTTATTTGTTAACTTTGGGCCTACTATACAGTGGCAAGAAAAAGTATGTGAGCCCTTTGGAATTACCTGAAATTATGCATAAATGTGACATAAAATTTGATCTGATCTTCATCTCAGTCACAACAATAGACAAACATAGTATGCTTAAACTAATAACCCACAAATTATTGTATTTTTCTTGTCTATATTGAATATATCATTTAAACATTCACAGTGGAGGTTGGAAAAAGTATGTGAACCCCTAGACTAATGACTTCTCCAAAAGCTAATTGGAGTCAGGATTCAGCTAACCTGGAGTACAATCATTGAGAAGAGTTTGGAGATGTTGGTTAGAGCTGCCCTGCCCTATAAAAAACACCCACAAAATTTGAGACTGCTACTCACAAGAAGCATTGCCTGATGTGAACCATACCTCGAACAAAAAATATTAAGAATTGTTGACTTGCAGAAAGCTGGAAAGGGTTACAAAAGTATCTCTAAAAGCCGTGATGTTCATCAGTCCACGGTAAGACAAATATAAATAATAAATAAATAAATAATAAATAAATAATATAATATAAATGGAGAAATTTCAGCACTGTTGCTACTCTCCCTATGAGTGGCCGTCCTGCAAAGACGACTGCAAGAGCACAGCGCAGAATGAGGTTAAGAAGAATCCTAGAGTGTCAGCTAAAGACCTACAGAAATCTCTGGAAGATGCTAACATCTCTGTTGACGAGTCTACAATACGTGAAACACTAAACAAGAATGGTGTTCATGGGAGGACACCACGGAAGAAGCCACTGCTGTCCAAAAAAAACATTGCTGCACGTCTGAGGTTCGCAAAAGAGCACCTGGATGTTCCACAGCACTACTGGCAAAAATATTCTGTGGACAGATGAAACTAAAGTTGTGTAGTTTGGAAGGAACACACAACACTATGTGTGGGGAAAAAAAGCACATGAACATCAAAACCTCATCCCCCTCTGTAAACTATGGTGGAGGGAGCATCATGGTTTGGGGCTGCTTTGCTGCCTCAGGGCCTGGACAGCTTGCTGTCATCAACGAAAAAATGAATTCCAAAGTTTATCAAGACATTTTGTAGGAGAATGTAAGGCTATCAGTCCGCCAATTGAAGCTCAACTGAAGTTAGGCGATGCAACAGGACAACAACTCAAAAGACAGTAAATCAACAACAGAACGTCTTGAACAGAAGAAAATATGCCTGACCTCAAGAGAGCGGTTCACACCAGACATCCCAAGAATATTGTGGAACTGAAACACTTTTGTAAAGAGGAATGGTCTAAATTTCCTCCTGACCATTGAAAAGAAAAGGTTTGGTTGACGGTTATTGCTGCCAAAGGACGGTCAACCTGTTATTAAATCCAAGGGTTCACATACTTTTTCCAACCTGCACTGTGAATGTTTACACAGTGTGTTCAAAAAAGACTATCAAAATGATAATTGTTTGTGTGTTATTAGTTTAAGCAGACAGTGATTGTCTATTGTTGTGACTTAGATGAAGATCATATAATTTATTACAAATTTATGCAGAAATCCAGGGGGGGGGGGGGGGGGTTCAGCCTAGCTCAGTACTTTCTGTGGTGGAGGGGCAGCCAACGGAAAATGCAGAGCGTAGGTGTTGGTAATCTTCTATAGTTGCTCCTTGATTGTCTCTGCCGCTCATGGGGACACTACGTCACCGCAGGATCTACAGGGAGAGCCAGGCAGTTCAAAGCCCTTTGGGTGCTGCCATAGATTTACATTAGAAGTGCCCATCCAAGAAGGCTCAAGATCATTGGCCACAAATAAAATTACATTGCTTTGATTGGACTGGCCATTTCAACATCATACTTTAAAAAATCTTAGGCAGCAAGCTAGACAAGCAGTCATCATCATGAATTACGTTGACAGTCTGCAGGCAAATCCTTTTCAATCCTTGTCGTATGAAGAGGAATTATAGATAAAACGTTTCGGTGTTCATCGGCATTGGACATAAACATTACATAACGACTCGGAAATCGCAAATTCAACAATGTGGTGGTTTGGAAGGAATCAGTGGCTTTGAAAAGCAATCACTATTTTTCTTTCCCTGCCTGCTGTTCGTTGGAGAGGGTGTGTGGTCCAAGTCTGGGTTTAAGGGTTTAAAACATCTGTCTGAAAGGGTCTCTTCTCCAAGTTTAAATGGATAAACATACCCAAGCAACACCATTGGCCAGAAAAGGTTGAATACATTGGCCATTCTGTCATTTCAGCATGTTTCTGCCTTGTTCAAAACAACTAGAAATTCGGAACTAAGGAATCTCAGACTTCGGTGAGTTCAAGACAACTGGGAACAAGCTCCGACTGGGAAAAAAACTATTTGAACGGTCATCCAACTCGGAATTCCAAGTCGGGAACTCTGGCCTTTTTCTAGAGCCCCGACCTGAAGATCACTGACGTCATGACTCAACCTTGTTTTTTTTCCCAGAGTTCCCAGTTGTCTTGAAAGCACCGTAAATCCAGAGAAGGCCAGACTTTGATGACATGCTGCTGCTGCATAAATGATGCAGGGAGATATGTATACTGTAGCTAAGAAAGAAACACTAACTGTGTGTTGTGTAGTAAGCTGTTAGTAGCAAATAGTTTACATTAACTACATCCGTTTTAGCTTGCTCATTAATGTCTTCATTGAAATTTCGAATTGCCTCTTATCTGCTCATCATTCACTTATGCCATAGTTTTCACTATTTCTTATATAGGTCTTTCTCATTATAATCTTATTCATCATTCTAGGCAATGTTGGAATGATTTCATTGTTTTGCTTGCTTTGTGTGTTGTAATTAGCTCATGTGCTTTTCGTCACGCGGGAGGGGACACTATATCATGTTGTTGGGTCTGTAACCATGTTCGCCAGTGACATTCTCTTTCCATTCAAATATTGGTTTTCAACAGAAAAGTTCATTAATAGACCCATGTAATTCCAGTTGATATTACGATGGTTGTATTGTTTGTGCAATGCGCTGTCAGTGCTTCGGTATACTGTATATAAAAGTTGATCCTCCTGATTGTTTTTTCATTTCTTTGTTTATTCCTCGGTTAACTTACCATACTTCAAATGGTAAGTTAACTGAGTCTCTCTCTCAACCTCAACATCTTGCTGAATTTATCTGAACTAACATCTATCCGAGTTTCCGTCGGCGTCCCATTTGAAAGAACAACAGATGTTTACCTTGTCAGCTCTGGAATTTGATTCAGCAACCTTCCGGTTACTGGCCCAACACTCTAACCACTAGCCTACCTGCCACCCAAGGTTCTGGCTGATAGCCAGTAAGGATTCGGTGACAAACAGTAGCCCACAAACTATTAGGGCCTACAGGATGCTAAAAGGAGGCCCGAACAGTTTGTGGGCACCGTTTGTCAGTGTTTAGTGTTGTGTTGTGTAGTGGCTTTGCTGGCATGAATCCCACAATTATTTTGTTTGTTTGCCCCACCAAGATTGACATGCTATCTGGTATCAATGTGCCCATATGGCAGAGGCTGGTGCTCTCTCTTGTAACTTTTAGATCTTTGCCATTTTACTTCAGATTTTATGATTAACCACGTGACAGTGATTTTGAGAAACCAAAATGTCATTAATTGAAATGAAACTGTTCCACGCAAATGTGCATAGAAAAAGAATCAGAACTGGCACGCAGGTCGGTAGAAATGGCAAGATCAATTGTCAGCTTCCCCAAACGTGAAACTCCCAAGCTGTCCCTGGCGCCGGCTCTGCAAGAGAAGGAGACGGGAGAGGTATCGGGGGGGATGTAGAGGGTAAACAAGGGAAACATTGGGGAGATGAAGCAAGAGACAGCAGAGAAATAGGGGAGACCAGGGGGATACAGCAGGAGTGTGTGGGGGGGGGGGGGGGGGGGGGGGATAATGCTCTTGGCATTAAAGCCTCATTACAAGCATTGTGTCCTCCCCAGCCAGCCAACCAGCCAGCCAGCCAGCCAACCAGCACTACCACTAACCCCCTCCAGCTGGAGCCACTGACTGACAGACTGACAGACTGGCACTTAAATGCCCAGGTGGCACAGGAAACCCTGGAACCCCTCCCAGACTGGCAGGGGTATGGTGCAGACACACACATGTGCGAATACTAGGAATCTGCACACACACATTCACCAATACACACAGAGAAAGGCAGGCACGTACACACACACACACACACTTGTCACCGACACTAAATAAATCCAAACACTCAACCACACACTCCCCACCTTCTCGCAATTAACACTGGGCCCATAGCTGGAGGCAGAAGAGGAAATTAGGTTTTGGTGGAGGAGAGGGGGTATAGGAGGGGGGAGGAGAAGGGGTTGAAAGGGGGAGAAGGATTAGGGAGGTGGTGGGGGTTATGGTTGGGAGAGGAAATATAATGTGTGGTATGAAACTATGCACCCACATCAGGTAATCACTATGGTGAGCCCACATAAAACTGTTCCCATACTCTCCTTGATCTCAGAGAGAGCGAGAGAGAGAGAGAGTCTAATTGTTTTCTTTATCACTCTCCCTTTCCTTCTCTCACATTCATTCTGTCTCTCTCTGCCCCTTTGTCTTCTATTTCTTCTCCTCTCTCTCTCTCTCTCTCTCTCCTTCTCTTTCTCCCTCCCTCATCCTGAAACCAGGAGTTAGTTCATCTCGTCTCACTCAGGCGTTGTTGTGCTGTCATGCTAATTCAATCTGATACGTAGCTTTACTCGAGACACAATTAAGCAGGGGAATTAACACACTCAACTGGCTGTCCTCTCCGGGAGAAGTTTTACTGGTGTCATTTATCCTCAGCGTGTGTTTAGTCTCAGAGTCATTCAGACGACTCCATTAGTTTACCTTCCACAGGACTACATGTTGAATGATATGTTACATTGTGTCCCCATAAAGCATAGGCCTATCATCAACTCTAGTGCTGTTCCTAGTAGGACTATTCAATGTATTTCAATATCATTGGATCGTGTGCTTAATATAATTCATTTCAAATCCCATCATCCCTGAGGGTGAGGGTACATTGACCAGTGCCTAATGCATGCATGGCTGGTCCTGCGGGGCTTTCCCCACACTGTCCTCTCCAGTGTTCTGGGGAGGCCATACTTCTGGCCTGGCCAGTGTCCTGACTGACTGACTGACACCCATGTGTCCCTATAGACGCCCTTCAGCTCCCTCCCCCTTCCCTCCCATCCCTCTGTGCCTGTCGGTGGCAGATGGGTGCTGTGTGTGACAGAAAGGTCATTAGTTCACATCCACATGGGAGGAGGAGGGGTAAGTGGGGGGCATGACGGGGTGGTGTAGGGACAGATTTATTCAAGTGTGGGGGTATAAGGGGAGGTTTTGGCAACAGGGTGGGGATGAGGGAGAGGGTTGAAGTGGGGTAAGAGGGGGACAGGTTTAGTCATGGTTGGGGGTAAAGAGGGAGGTTGGAGGGGGATAGGTGGTAAGGGAAATTGGAGAAATTCGTTTGTCACCCCCTACTGTTATGCCTCTGGGTAACAGACATGACATGGGGCATCTTGTGCAGTCTGTGTGACTGTGTGTGTCATGCGTGTTTCTCTGAATGTGTATTCGTTAGTGTGTGTATGTATTCTGGACTATGTCTGTATGTGTTTCTGTGTGACTATTTGTTTGTGTGCATGTGTGTATTGTCTGTATGTACCAGGTCCTTGTGTATGTGTTTTTCTGTGTGTGTACCCATGACTGTGTGTGTATACGTGACTATGTGTGTGTACGCGTTTGGATGTGTTTTTCTGTGTGTGTGCCCATGACTGTGTGTGTACGCATGTGGGTGTCTGTGTGTACACGCGACTGTGTGTATATGCGTGACTATGTGTTTCTGTGTGATGTGGGTGTGTACACGCGACTGTGTGTGTGTGTGTGTGTGTGTGTGTGTGTGTGTGTGTGTGTGTGTGTGTGTGTGTGTGTGTGTGTGTGTGTGTGTGTGTGTGTGTGTGTGTGTGTGTGAGTATCTGTGAGATAAAGGCCTGGGGGCATGCTCATCAACACAGACACACAGATTTGCATAATGAAATTCTCTCTCTCTCTCAGCCAGAGGAAAAACAAGGCGCTTAACCAACCCTTAAAAACACCTACGTGAATACAACAAAGAGAGGAAAAACTCTGTTCCTCATACTCCACATGACAGCTGCAGTACACACAAGGGGTTTGGAGTGTGTGTGTGTGTGTTTATTTATTGGTATGTTAAGTGTGAAGGCATTACCTCTCCTCTGTCTCCCCATCTCAATGACTTGAATTCTCAGAGACATCTCAATGCCTATAACCTTCCTTGTGTTCCCACTCTCTGTGAGTGTGTCTTTGTTGTGCTGTGCGTTGTATTCGCATGCCTTGTCTGCCTGTCTGCGGGGGTGTATGCGTGTCTCTGTGTGTGTGTGTGTGTGTGTGTGTTTGAAGGCCTCGGTCGTGTGTGTGCGAGCGTCAGTGCGTTCGTGCGTCCCAGCCATATCAGTGTATCTGTCACTGTAGATGAAAGCAGACCAGGATGTATGCATGTTTGAGAGACAGGAAGACCCATGTAGCTGGTGTTTGTGTGGGTGTCTGCTGTAATATGGCATGGATCAACTTAAAGGAGAGGAAGAGAGGGGGAGAGGCCACGGGTCGATGGAGGTGTGAGGGCATGGAAGGAGAGAGCGAGGGAGCGAGGGAGGACAAGGAGGGAGGACAAGGAGGGAGGGAAAGGTTTTGGACACGCATCGTTTTCTCTGCAAAAGAGCCTGGCAGCTGTTTTGTGAGCAAAGAGAGAATGAGAAGTAGTTGAGAGAAGAGAGGGAGAAAGAGGGAGAGGGAGAGCTAGTAAAGGAGGA
>NC_092167.1:33448864-33483864 GCF_045791955.1 Oncorhynchus clarkii lewisi
TCTCTCTCTCTGTCTGTATCCCTCTCCCTGCCTCCATCTCTCTCTCTTTCTGTATCCCTCTCCCTGCCTCCATCTCTCTCTCTTTCTGCATCCCTCTCCCTGCCTCCATCTCTCTCTCTGTCTGTATCCCTCTTCCTGCCTCCATCTCTCTCTCTGTCTGTATCCCTCTCCCTGCCTCCATCTCTCTCTCTGTCTGTATTCCTCTCCCTGCCTCCATCTCTCTCTCTGTCTGTATCCCTCTCCATGCCTCCATCTCTCTCTCTGTCTGTATCCCTCTCCCTGCCTCCATCTCTCTCTCTTTCTGTATCCCTCTCCCTGCCTCCATCTCTCTCTCTGTCTGTATCCCTCTCCCTGCCTCCATCTCTCTCTCTGTCTGTATCCCTCTCCCTGCCTCCATCTCTCTCTCTGTCTATATCCCTCTCCCTGCCTCCATCTCTCTCTCTTTCTGTATGCCTCTCCCTGCCTCCATCTCTCTCTCTTTCTGTATCCCTCTCCCTGCCTCCATCTCTCTATCTGTCTGTATCCCTCTCCCTGCCTCCATCTCTCTCTTTCTGTATCCCTCTCCCTGCCTCCATCTCTCTATCTGTCTGTATCCCTCTCCCTGCCTCCATCTCTCTCTCTGTCTGTATCCCTCTCCCTGCCTCCACCTCTCTCTCTTTCTGTATCCCTCTCCCTGCCTCCATCTCTCTCTCTGTCTGTATCCCTCTCCCTGCCTCCATCTCCCTCTCTGTCTGTATCCCTCTCCCTGCCTCCATCTCTCTCTCTGTCTGTATCCCTCTCCCTGCCTCCATCTCTCTATCTGTCTGTATCCCTCTCCCTGCCTCCATCTCTCTATCTGTCTGTATCCCTCTCCCTGCCTCCATCTCTCTATCTGTCTGTATCCCTCTCCCTGCTTCCATCTCTCTCTCTTTCTGTATCCCTCTCACTGCCTCCATCTCTGTCTCTTTCTGTATCCCTCTCCCTGCCTTCATCTCCATCTCTGTCTCTGTCTGTATCCCTCTCCCTGCCTCCATCCCTCTATCTGTCTGTATCCCTGCCTCCCTGCCTCCATCTCTCTATCTGTCTGTATCCCTCTCCCTGCCTCCATCTCTCTATCTGTCTGTATCCCTCTCCCTGCCTCCATCTCTCTCTCTTTCTGTATCCCTCTCCCTGCCTCCATCTCTCTCTCTGTCTGTATCCCTCTCCCTGCCTCCATCTCTCTCTCTGTCTGTATCCCTCTCCCTGCCTCCATCTCTCTCTCTTTCTGTATCCCTCTCCCTGCCTCCATCTCCATCTCTCTCTCTGTCTGTATCCCTCTCCCTGCCTCCATCTCTCTCTCTGTATCCCTCTCCCTGCCTCCATCTCTCTATCTGTCTGTATCCTTCTCCCTGCCTCCATCTCTCTATCTGTCTGTATCCCTCTCCCTGCCTCCATCTCTATCTTTCTGCTAGTCCTTCTCTCTCTCTGTCTCCCTCCCTCTCTTTCCCTCTCCCTCTGTCTCCCCCTCTCCCTCTGTCTTCCCCTCTCCCTCTCTGTCTCTCTCTCCTCTCGGCCTGGTTTGCAGGCTACCACGGCTGTCTCCTCCTCTCCCTCTCTGTCTCTCTCTCCTCTCTGCCTGGTTTGCAGGCTACCCGGGCTGTCTCCCCCTCTCCCTCTCAAATCAAATCAAATTTATTTATATAGCCCTTCGTACATCAACTGATATCTCAAAGTGCTGTACAGAAACCCAGCCTAAAACCCCAAACAGCAAGCAATGCAGGTGTAGAAGCACGGTGGCTAGGAAAAACTCCCTAGAAAGGCCAAAACCTAGGAAGAAACCTAGAGAGGAACCAGGCTATGTGGGGTGGCCAGTCCTCTTCTGGCTGTGCCGGGTGGAGATTATAACAGAACATGGCCAAGATGTTCAAATGTTCATAAATGACCAGCATGGTCGAATAATAATAAGGCAGAACAGTTGAAACTGGAGCAGCAGCACGGTCAGGTGGACTGGGGACAGCAAGGAGTCATCATGTCAGGTAGTCCTGGGGCATGGTCCTAGGGCTCAGGTCAGTTGAAACTGGAGCAGCAGCACGGCCAGGTGGACTGGGGACAGCAAGGAGTCATCATGTCAGGTAGTCCTGGGGCATGGTCCTAGGGCTCAGGTCCTCCGAGAGAGAGAAAGAAAGAAAGAGAGAAGGAGAGAATTAGAGAACGCACACTTAGATTCACACAGGACACCGAATAGGACAGGAGAAGTACTCCAGATATAACAAACTGACCCCAGCCCCCCGACACATAAACTACTGCAGCATAAATACTGGAGGGTGAGACATGAGGGGTTAGGAGACACTGTGGCTCCATCCGAGGACACCCCCGGACAGGGCCAAACAGGAAGGATATAACCCCACCCACTTTGCCAAAGCACAGCCCCCACACCACTAGAGGGATCTCTTCAACCACCAACTTACCATCCTGAGACAAGGCTGAGTATAGCCCACAAAGACCTCCGCCACGGCACAACCCAAGGGGGGGGGGGCGCCAACCCAGACAGGATGACCACATCAGTGAATCAACCCACTCAGGTGACGCACCCCCTCCAGGGACGGCATGAGAGAGCCCCAGTAAGCCAGTGACTCAGCCCCTGTAATAGGGTTAGAGGCAGATAATCCCAGTGGAAAGAGGGGAACCGGCCAGGCAGAGACAGCAAGGGCGGTTCGTTGCGCCAGAACCTTTCCGTTCACCTTCCCAATCCTGGGCCAGACTACACTCAATCATATGACCCACTGAAGAGATGAGTCTTCAGTAAAGACTTAAAGGTTGAGATCAAGTTTGCGTCTCTGACATGGGTAGGCAGACCGTTCCATAAAAATTGAGCTCTATACGAGAAAGCCCTGCCTCCAGCTGTTTGCTTAGAAATTCTAGGGACAATTAGGAGGCCTGCGTCTTGTGACCGTAGCGTACGTGTAGGTATGTACGGCAGGACCAAATCAGAGAGATAGGTAGGAGCAAGCCCATGTAATGCTTTGTAGGTTAGCAGTAAAACCTTGAAATCAGCCCTTGCTTTGACAGGAAGCCAGTGTAGAGAGGCTAGCACTGGAGTAATATGATCAAATTTTTGGGTTCTAGTCAGGATTCAGGCAGCCATATTTAGCACTAACTGAAGTTTATTTAGTGCTTTATCCGGGTAGCCGGAAAGTAGAGCATTGCAGTAGTCTAACCTAGAAGTGACAAAAGCATGGATTAATTTTTCTGCATCATTTTTGGACAGAAAGTTTCTGATTTTTGCAATGTTACGTAGATGGAAAAAAGCTGTCCTTGAAATGGTCTTGATATGTTCTTCAAAAGAGAGATCAGGGTCCAGAGTAACGCCGAGGTCCTTCACAGTTTTATTTGAGTACAACCATTAAGATTAATTGTCAGATTCAACAGAAGATCTCTTTGTTTCTTGGGACCTAGAACAAGCATCTCTGTTTTGTCCGAGTTTAAAAGTAGAAAGTTTGCAGCCATCCACTTCCTTATGTCTGAAACACATGCTTCTAGCAAGGGCAATTTTGGGGCTTCACCATGTTTCATTGAAATGTACAGCTGTGTGTCATCCGCATAGCAGTGAAAGTTAACATTATGTTTTCGAATAACATACCTAAGAGGTAAAATATATAGTGAAAACAATAGTGGTCCTAAAACGGAACCTTGAGGAACACCGAAATTTACAGTTGATTTGTCTCCCTGTCTCTCTCTCCTCTCTGCCTGGTTTGCAGGCTTCCCCGGCTGTCTCCCCCTCTCCCTCTCTGTCTCCCTGTCTCTCTCTCCTCTCTGCCTGGTTTGCTGGCTACCCCGGCTGTCTCCCCCTCTCCCCCTCTGTCTCCCTGTCTCTCTCTCCTCTCTGCCTGGTTTGCAGGCTACCACGGCTGTCTTCCCCTCTCCCTCTCTCCCTCTCTGTCTCCCTGTTCTCTCGGCCTGGTTTGCAGGCTACCACGGCTGACTGCCCCTCTGGACACACTATTCTGCAGAGCCTATTGTTCGCCCTGACAGCTTTTGTTGTGGGGAGAGAAAGAGAGACCCCCTAGCCCGCACCCCTTCTCTCCCCTCCTTCCTCCCCTCACGCACATTCCACAAGCGGGGAGGTCAAAGGGTGCAGCTGCCTAAATAAAGAGAACGGGGGGGTGATTCCTTCACTTTCTTCCCCTTTTTTGCTGTTTTGACAGAATGAGACAGAGGGACATAGAGAAAAAGGCAGGCAGGCAGAGAGAGAGAGATAGAGAAAGAAAGCGAGAGAGGGGGTGGGATAGGGTGGTGATGGGGGGGGGGGGGGGGGGTTGTTTGGACACAGTGTTTTGTTTGGATGTTGTTGCCCTCTGCTAAAACCACAAACACACACTGTCGACTGTAGACACAACTGATGTCAACACTGGAGATCTGCGTTATAGCTCGATTTCAATTTAAAGGCATTGTTTCCCGCGTTCCCGGAGACCGCATTCGTGGTAAACGCCGCATTTGTCTGCCCAATGGGATCTTCCGCGATACTTCTGCGCTGTGGATGGAATCCAGCTCTAAATGTGTTATTCTCACTATTATACATGAGAAAAGGCCTGTAGAAACTACAGTGGAAGAGAAGTATGTCGATGAGAAAAGGCCTGTAGAAACTACAGTGGAAGAGAAGTATGTCGATGAGAAAAGGCCTGTAGAAACTACAGTGGAAGAGAAGTATGTCGATCAGAAAAGGCCTGTAGAAACTACAGTGGAAGAGAAGTATGTCGATCAGAAAAGGCCTGTAGAAACTACAGTGGAAGAGAAGTATGTCGATGAGAAAAGGCCTGTAGAAACTACAGTGGAAGAGAAGTATGTTGATCAGAAAAGGACAAAGGGAGCAACCTGAACTAACACCAACCACCGTTTTCCTCACTTCTTTCATTGGAATTTGTCATGAAATGTACAATATTGTCTGTGTGTACGTGAGAGAGACAGAAGATAAAGAGGGAGTGAGAGAAATAGAGGTAGAAATAGTGATTACGAGAGAAAGGTAAATAAATAAATCAAATAAAAAGTAAAGAAAGAAAGTGACAGTGTTTATGCTGTATGCAATGGGAGTCGACTTAAACATCTCGGAAACTTCCGGCAAAGTGTAACTGAACAGAACCTTCTCCATTCTCTCCTTGTGACCCGAGGGACTGTGTGTGTGTGTGCCGGCGTTTGTGTGTAAACATGAGTTGTTTGCGGTGTTGTGACAAGGCTGTGGAATATGAAACTCTTTCGTGCTTTAATCAAGCGATGGCAGCGGTATCACCCAGGAATAACAAGTTAATCATCTGAAATGAACACTCACATCCCCTCCAGCCATGGATGCACACACATATACGCTCTCTCTCTTTTTCACTCTCCTCCTGAGTCTGCATATCCCTCGTTCACTCTAGAGTCTTACATCTCTTCTCTCTGGGCCCTTTTTCCTATGTCTCCCTACTCCTCCCTTTCACTTCAAATCTCTCGCCCCCCCCCCCCCCCCCCTCCCTTCTCTCTTTCTCACCCTTCCATCCGTTCTATATTTACAGATCCCAGCTGTGCCCGTCACCAGGCCTGTTATTAACTGTAAAACTGGAGATGGAGAGAGAGGAGGAAAAGACAGAAAGAGAAAGAGAGAGAGTAATGAACAGAATAACTCTCTACTTTGTGTCAAGGTGAGTGAAATATGACAGCGAAACTGAGGGTTGGTCATCTCCCTTCCTGTCAGTAACTCCACCCCAGCTCAGCATGCGCTGTCAGTCTACAGATATAATCACAATCACGTAGAGAGAGGATCACAAAGGCCACATCCAACCACACTGCGTGACCTCTGACCCCTTTCTGTCTCGCTGCTCAACTCCTACCTTGACATTTCAGATTTCACATTTTACATCAGGTGGAAGCCACCCAGTCTCCTCTCCCTCGGTTCTCCTCTCTCTCGTCTCTCTACCTCTCCTCTATTTCTCTGTCTGTCTCATCCGTCTTCCTCTTTCTTGCTCTAGGTGTGTCACTCACGCTCACCCACACTATCCCCCCCCATCCCTCTCTCTCTTCTCTCTCTCTATTCTCTCTCTCTTTGTCTGCCTTTTAAAGAACTTTGAATACAGTGCCTTCAGAAAGTATCTACACTAGTGATGCGGTTGACTCATAACCCGCAGTACCTGCAGTTGTATCTGCGGGGCAGGTGGGTTTTGGGTCTTTAAATAATGTGTGGATGAAGGGCGGGTGGGTTGAGCAAAGAGAAAAACAATGCCTTGAAATATCACTGAGGTTTTTCTTTCATGATTTTAGGTTGTCTTGCATTAGTGAGTAAGCCTAAGCTTTAGGGCCTAACTGTGCGCACCCCAAATAGCCTACGGCCAATCGCCAAACGCTTTTGGGGACGGGCCGAAAAAGTTACTGTCGATCCCACGGAGACAAAAAAGGACAATGTCACAGTTGAACTCAATGAGGAAAGCTGGGAAATTGAGAGTTGAAAATGAAGAGAAGGGAGGGTCAGAAAAGTCATGTTTGGGAAATATGTGGTGAAGTGGTAAAAGAGGATGATACCTGTGCCGGCTGTGTTATGTCTGATGATTGTAAGGCTCCATACAAATTCCACAGTCACATGACAGGTACTTCAAATAGGGCGATGGCTGGTGGGAAGTCAATGGAAAGTCAAGGAAACTGCCTACTGTTAAAATGGGTTAAATGGCAACTGAAATCTGGACACTGACTTCATAGGCCTCTCACACAGTCTTAATGGTATCGCCTGCAGAACTAAGCATTTCTTGCAGTACAATGATAGTCCTACACCACATGTAAAGCAGCATTTTTACTCGGAACAGGAGTGGAGAAATATGATTTCTTTCAGCATCTTGAGAGAATACAAAATGCGTAGTTAAATACCGTCTATAGAGGTACCATCTTTATCAGCATCATACAAGCCGATAGCATTTTTTAACGTGGTTGAAATACTACCAAAGCCGAACTGAAATCTTAACAGAAACATGTTGGGTCGTTTTCACAGATTTATGTTTCCTTTCAACCAGTCAAACTGATGTCTTATGGAAATTGTGCACAGAAAAGATTTCCTTTTTAAAAAATGTAATGGCATTTGTCCCCGGTCTTTGCTTCGCGAGAGAAGCAGAGATGACAGAGATGTCAACTAGATTGAAGCATTCATTCTATCGATTTATGACAGTATTCGGGTGAGCAAGGGTTTATTTAGTATTGTAGGGCAACATACAGTATAACAATAGGAGAGAAGCCGCATGTATCTAATTATAGACAAGTTGACTAACAAATAGTCTACCAAAATGTTGGAAATTATAAGCAGAAACATATCTATATTAGGCAAAGAAAATCATGCACCCCCGTCCAAAAATAATTATTCCGTCTCTGACTGTAGCCTACAGCGCATTTTCTATAAATTAAATTTAAATGAAATTATGGGCAGAAAGACTAATTCAACTCCATCTTTCATCGAATCAGATGGCTTATTCATCACAAAACCATTTGATATTGCCAATTATTTTAATGATTACTGAGGGCAAAATTGTGCAAATGTAGGCAGTAAATGCCAACAACAGTGAGCCATTGTATTCATGCATAAAAAAACGAATAATCATTGTAAGTTGAATTTAGTACAATTATTGTTATCGATCAATAATGACAAACCTCCTGGCATTGACAACTTAGATGGAAAGCTACTGAGGATGGTAGCTGACTCTATAGCCACTCCTATCTGTCATGTCTTTAATCTGATCCTTGAGGAAAGTCTTTGTCCTCGGGCCTGGAGGGAAGCCAAGAGTGGTAAAGCAGCCTTTACTGGTTCTAACAGCAGACCTAAATGTGTTTGACCAAATACAACGCTATTTCTCTGTAAACAAATGAACAAAAGACTTCCAGCATGCTTATAGAGAAGGGCACTCAACTGGCACACATGACTGATGATTGGTTGAAAGAAATTGATAAGAAGATTGTGGGAGCTGTACTGTTAGATTTCAGTGCAGCCTTTGATATTATTTACCATAATCTGTTGTTGAGGACTTATGTGCTATGGCTTTTCGACACCTGCCAAGATCGCTTCTCTCCCTCCCTCAGTGAACACTCTGTAGCAGAGCCTGAACCTATGAAGGTAGAGGTCACACCACTCCCCGCGGTGGAGTGTAGCAGACGGAGACAGCTGAGGCTCTGTCTCTTTTGTGGTTATGGGGGGGGGCACCAGCTTCAGGAGTGTCCGATATGTCCCAACATTGTGATCCACGAGATCTTCCATCTCCTGGGGCAGGTGTGAGTATCTCATCTTCATCCGTTTCTGTTAAACCCTTTTTAGTGTGGATCACACTAGCTGGCTGTCCGTCATGTACGGTATCTACAGCGCTAGGGGGTTCCGGTGCCACGGAATACACTAGACCCTAGCCTTCTCTTTGAACAGCCCCTCATACCCCGTCTCCTCTCCGTTTCCCGGTTCAAGCCACTATAATCGGCCCCTAGGATCCGGAACCATCACACACATCGCCAAACCACTCAACTTCACCGTGGAGTCCATTCATCAGGAAAACATTCCATTCTTCATCATTAGTGCACCAGCTCACAAGATCCTCCTCGGCCTCCCATGGCTCCAACGCCATAACCCGACCATCTCATGGTCGAGGATGAGAATCCCAGACTGGTCACCCGAATGCCGGTGGACCTATTTTTCTGTTCCCTCTCGTGTCGTGGGACGTAGATGTGGACATTCGCCAGGCTCCGGAGAGGGAACACGCTCCCAGTACCTGTCCTCCTGAACGCATCTACGTTTTTATTTAACCTTTTATTTAACCTTTATTTAACCTTTATTTAAGTAGGCAAGTCAGTTAAGAAATTCTTATTTACAATGACGGCCTAAGAACTGCCTTGTTCAGGGGCAGAACGACAGATTTTTACCTTGTCAGCTCGGGGATTCGATCTAGCAACCTTTTGTTTACTGACCCAACGCTCTAACCACTAGGCCCGTTGGACTGAGGTTCCCACGGGTTGTTGACCTGGGCACACACAGCTGCCGCTGCTGGACATCCTTGTGTAATACCCTTGTTAGAGCCAAGTATTGAGTTTATTCTTGTTAGAACCAAGTATTGAGTTGATTCTTGTTAGAACCAAGTATTGAGTTTATTCTTGTTAGAACCAAGTATTGAGTTTATTCTTGTTAGAACCAAGTATTGAGTTGATTCTTGTTAGAATTAAGTATTGAGTTTATTCTTGTTAGAGCCAAGTATTGAGTTGATTCTTGTTAGAACCAAGTATTGAGTTGATTCTTGTTAGAACCAATTATTGAGTGTATTTGTTATAATGAATTGGTAATGTACAAGTGAATAGTTTGGTTTACTTTCAAGTTTAAGTTTAGACCAATAACGTCGCTTGTTAAGCTGTGGCCAATGGGAGAGTGGACCTGGTTAACGGGAGGCCTGGGAAAAAGAAAGGGAGAGAGACGTTGGAAAAAGGATGGACATTATATTATGACTGTTGGTGAAGAACAATGATTAAAGAAAACGATAAGAATAGAACAAAACCCATACCCACCGAGTTTTGAAGGGAAATACTGATTTTATTTTATAAGAGAATTGTTATAATTTTGTTAAGAAAGACTTAGTAAAGACTGAAGCTACCGTATCATTGTGGAGGTATTGGACAGCCTTGAGGTTTTTATTTTTTATTTAACCTTTATTTAACCAGATAGGCTAGTTGAGAACAAGTTCTCATTTACAGCTGCGACCTGGCCAAGATAAAGCAAAGCAGATCGACAGAAACAACACAGAGTTACACATGGAATAAACAAGCGTACAGTCAATAACACAATACAAAAAAAAGAAAGTCTATATACAGTGTGTGCAAATGGCATGAGGAGGTAAGGCAATACATAGGCCATAGTAGCAAAGTAATTACAATTTAGCAGATTAAGCCTGGAGTGATAGATGAGCAGATGATGATGAGCAAATGATGGTGTGTAAGTAGTGATACTGGTGTGCAAAAGAGCAGCAAAGTAAATAAAAACAATATGGGGATGAGGTAGGTCGATTGGGTGGGCTATTTACAGATGGACTATGTACAGCTGCAGCGGTCGGTTAGCTGCTCAGATAGCTGATGTTTAAAGTTTGTGAGGGAAATGTAAGTCTCCAGCTTCAGTGATTTTTGCTAGGCTAGGTCAGCCTAGCATTGGGCGACACCGAGAGAGAATAGCTTGGGGAAGATTAACAAGTTCATGTTTCCATGGGATATCGGTTACTGCTAAGGAGTACTGTCTGCATTGATTGCTGTGGATCTTGTGAGGAAACCTGCACAGAACTGCCATACTTCACTGAGGGAATATCTACGAGTAGTGAGTAACCACAACGGTGGGGTGCTTCTTCTTTACTATCACATCTACTCCCACTCCTCCCCCCCGTTTGACGTCACCAGTTTACTAACCACCTGTCCTGGCATTCATCATTACGCGCACCTGTGCTCCATCATTACGCGCACCTGGACTCCATCACGTCACTGATTACCTCACCTATTTCTGTCACTAAGTTCCATTCACCAGGCAGTATTGACTATGTGTTTCATGTCTGTATGCTACTCGAGTAGCGTTTCAGGTTATGTCGATATAGGACTCGTTTTACTGTGGATATAGATACTTTTCTACCGGTTTCCTCCAGCATCTTCACAAGGTCCTTTGCTGTTGTTCTGGGATTGATTTGCACTTTTCGCACCAAAGTACGTTAATCTCTAGGAGACAGAATGTGTCTCCTTCCTAAGTGGTATGACGGCTGCGTGGTCCCATGGTGTTTTACTTGAGTACTATTGTTTGTACAGATGAACGTGGTACCTTCAGACGTTTGGAAATTGCTCCCAAGAATGAACCAAACATATGGAGGTCCACAATCTTTTTTCTGAGGTCTTGGCTGATTTCATCTGATTTTCCCATGATGTCAAGCAAAGAGGCACTGAGTTTGAAGGTAGGGCTTGAAGTACATCCACAGGTACACCTCCAATTGACTCAAATTATGTCAATTAGCCTATCAGAAGCTTCTAAAGCCATGGCATAATTTTCTACAATTTTCCAAGCTGTTGAAAAGCACAGTTAATTGAGTGTATGTAAACTTCTGACCCACTGGAATTGTGATACAGTGAATTATATGTGACATTTGTTTTTAAACAATTGTTGGAAAAATGACTTGTGTCATGCACACAGTAGATGTCCTAACCGACTTGCCAAAACTATCATTTGTTAACAAGAAATTTGTGGAGTGGTTGAAAAAACAGTTTTAATGACTCCAACCTAAGTGTATGTAAACTTCTGACTTCAACTGTAGATTCAATGGTTGTGAAGATGGGGAGAAGTCTGTCTGTAATAGAGATGCTCCGTTTTTTTGACACCACAGGCCACAAAGCAAGTCCTACAGGCTCTAGTTTTATCTTATCCTGATTATTGTCCAGTCATTTTTTAAACGTAACCTTTATTTAACTTGGCAAGTCAGTGAAGAAGATATTCTTATTTACAATGAAGGCCTACCCTGGCTAATCCCGGACGATGCTGGGCCAATTGTCCGCCGCCCTGTGGGACTCCCAATCACGGCCGGATGTGATACAGCCCGGATCAAGTGTTGCAAAGAAAAACCTGGTTAAGCTTCCTCTGGCCCAGAACAGAGCGGCACGTCTTGCTCTTCATTGTAATCAGAGGGCTAATATTAATACTATGCATGCCAGTCTCTCTTGGCTAAGAGTAGAGGAAATACTGACTGAAACACTTTTTATTAGAAACATTGTGTTGGAAATTCCAAAATGTTTGCACAGTCAACTTACACACAGCACTGACACATACACTTACCCCACCAGGGGTCTTTTCACAGTCCCCAGGTCCAGAACAAATTCACGGAAACATACAGTATTATACAGAGCCATGAGTGCATGGAATTCCCTTCCACCTTATATAGCGCAAGTGAACAGCAAACCTGGTTCCAAAAAACAAATAAAGCAAAACCTCACGGCACAACGCCTCTCCCCCATGTGACCTACTTGTTGTGTGTATGTACTGACTGATAGATGCACACACACACACACACACTACATGTTAATGTTTTAAATGTATGTAAATTGTATGTATGTAAATTGTAGTCCTTTGTCTGTAATAATACATTTGGTTTTGTGTCAGACCCCAGTAAGACTAGCTGTTGCCATTGGCGTCAGCTAATGGGGATCCTAATAAATCAAATCTGTATTAGCGGGTTACGGTTGGGTGCAGTCCTCACTCTAACACATACAGCGCCTTCAGAAAGTATTCATACCCCTTGACTTATTCCACATTTTGTTGCCTTACAGCCTGAATTTAAAATGGATGAAATATATTTGTCTTCTTGGTAAGCAGCTCCAGTGTAGATTTGGCCTTGGGTTTTAGGTTATTGTCCTGCTGAGAGGTTAATTAATCTCTGTGGAAAGCAGACTGAACCAGGTTTTCCTCTAGGATTTTGCCTGCGCTTAGCTCTATTCCATTTATTTTTTATCCTGAAAAATTATTACAAGGATACCCATAACATGATCCAGCCACCACTATGCTTGTAAATATGGAGAGTCATACTCAGTGTGTTGTATTGGATTTGCCACAAAAATAACACTATTGTATTCATGACAAAAAGTTAGTTGCTTTGCCTCATTTGCAGTATTGGGGTAAATCTAACACAACACTGAGGATCACTCTTCATATTTTCAAGCATGGTGGAAGTTGCATCATTATGGGTATGTTTGTTAACTTCTTGGTGACAGGGGGCAGTATTTTCACGTCCGGATGAAATGAATGCCCAACTTCAACTGCCTGCTACTCATCCCCAGAAGATAAGATATGCATATGATTAGTAGATTTGGATAGAAAACAATCTGAAGTTTCTAAAACTGTTTGAATCATGTCTGTGAGTATAACAGAACTTATTTAGCAGGCGAAACCCAGAAGACAAACCATTCAGACTTTTTTTTTAGGTCACTCTTTTCAATGGGTTTTCATTGGGAATCCAGATTTCTAAGGGACCTTCTTGCAGTTCCTATCGCTTCCACTGGATGTCAACAGTCTTTAGAAATTGATTGAGGTTTTTCCTTTGTGTAATGAAGAGGTACGGCCATCTTGAACGAGGGTAACTTGAAGTGTACTGTTAGATAGAGGCGCGTGACCAGAAAGCTAGCTACAGTTTGATTTCTTCCTGTATTGAACACAGATCATTCCGTCTTCAATTTTATCGATTATTTACGTAAAAAAATACCTAAAGTTATTACAAAAGTCGTTTGAAATGTTTTGGCAAAGTTTACAGGTAACTTTTTAAATATTTTGTAGATTTTGTTTTTCTGGATCAAACTCGCCAAATAAATGGACATTTTGGATATATATCAACGGAATTAATCGAACAAAAGGGCCATTTGTGATGTTTATGGGACATATTGGAGTGCTAACAAAAGAAGCTTGTCAAAGGTAAGGCATGAATTATATTTTTATTTCTGCGTTTTGTGTCGCAACTGCAGGGTTGAAATATGCTTCTCTCTCTTTGTTTACTATGGTGCTATCCTCAGATAATAGCATTGTTTGCTTTCGCCGAAAAGCCTTTTTGAAATCTGACATGTTGGCTGGATTCACAACAAGTGTAGCTTTAATTTGTTATCTTACATGTGTGATTTCATGAAAGTTAGATTTTATATAGTAATTTATTTGAATTTGGCGCTCTGCATTTTCCCTGGCTTTTGGCCAGGTGGGACACGTCCCACATATCCCAGAGAGGTTAAAGGCAAGGACAAGGGAATTTTTTGGTATAAAAATAAATGGATTAAAGCTAAGCGCATGCCAAATCAAATCAAATCAATTTATAAAGCCCTACATCAGCTGATATATCAATGTGCTGTACAGAAACCCATCCTAAAACCCCAAACAGTAAGCAATGCAGGTGCAGAAGCACGGTGGCTAGGGAAAAACTCCCTAGAAAGGCCAAAACCTAGGAAGAAACCTAGAGAGGAACCAGGCTATGAGGGCTGGCCAGTCCTCTTCTGGCTGTGCCGGGTGGAGATTATAACAGAACATGGCCAAGATGTTCAAATGTTCATAAATGACCAGCATGGTCAAATAATAGCCGATCATTAAGAGTATCTCTACCGCTCCTGCTGTCTCTAGAGAGTTGAAAACAGCAGGTCTGGGACAGGTAGCAAGTCCGGTGAACAGGTCAGGGTCTCATAGCCGCAGGCAGAACAGTTGAAACTGGAGCAGCAGCACGGCCAGGTGGACTGGGGACAGCAAGGAGTCATCATGCCAGGTAGTCCTGAGGCATGGTCCTAGGGCTCAGGTCCACCGAGGAAGAAAAAAAAAAGAGAGAAAGAAAGAGAGAATTAGAGAGAGCATACTTAAATTCACACAGGACACTGGGATAAGACAGGAGTAATACTCCAGATATAACAGACTGACCCTAGCCCCTCGGCACATAAACTACTGCAGCTTAAATACTGGAGGTTGAGACAGGAGGGGTCGGGAGACACTGTGGCCCCATCCGATGATACCCCCGGACAGGGCCAACCAGGCAGGATATAACCCCACCCACTTTGCCAAAGTACAGCCCCCACACCACTAGAGGGATATCTTCAACCACCAACTTACTATCCTGAGACAAGGCCGAGTATAGCCCACAAAGATCTCCGCCCACGGCACAACCCAAGGGGGGGAGGCAACCCAGACAGGAAGACCAGAGGAAAACTTGGTTCAGTCTGGTTTCCAACAGACACTATGAGACAAAAATCACCTTTCAGCAGAACAACAACCTAAACTACACGGCCAGATATAAACTGGAGTTGCCATGATGACATTGAATGTTCCTGAGTAACCTAGTTACAGTTGTGACTTAAATTGGCTTTAAAATCTATGGCAAGACTTGGAAATTGCTGTCTAGCAACGACCAACAACCAACAAATATTGTGGTTGTGCAAATATTATACAATCCATTTGTGCAAAGCTCTTAGAGAGTTACCCAGAACGACTCACAGCTGTAATCACTGCCAAAGGTGATTCTAACAAGTATTGACTCAGGGGGTTGAATACTTATGTAAATGAGATATTTCTGTATTTCATTTTCAATCAATTTGCAAAAAAGAAAAGGGAATGGGGTGTGTAGATGGGTGAGAATTTTTTATTTCATCCATTTTGATTTCAGGCTGTAACGCAAAAAATAAAGTGTAATAAGTCAAGGGGGTATGAATACTTTCTGAAGGCACTGTATTAATGACTCAGCCGCCATAATCACTCCACTCCGGTCCGTTGATATGCAGATGCTCGAGTACCTTTATGCCATTTACGGAGAAGCGAGGGAATGTCTACCTCCATCGTTGACCTTCGCCTATCCCCATAGCAAAGTAGTCTTAGCGTGATTGTTTAAGCGGAAAGTCAAGTGGGCCAATCCTTGGGTTTTAACTTGCCGCCAAAGATTTGTGTGTGTGTGTGTCAGCTTTTCAAAATCTAATTTGGGGGATTATCCGTCTATTGATTTCACTTAAAGTGATATTTTTTTTGCTGGTATTATAAAGTAACAGTGACAAGACAACACACACACACACACACACACACACACACACACACACACACAAAGAAAGAAAGTAACAGTGATCGTTATCGTGTGAGGCTTTCCTTCCTCAGTGGGAATGGAGGAAGCTCAGCCGTCTCGCTTGGGAAAGCAGTGTGTGTGTGTGCGTGTGTGTGTTGACGCATGTGTCTGTGTGTGTATTTGCATGATAATGTGTGTTGTTGACACGTGCGTCTGTGAGTGTGCGTGTTGATGCGTTTGTGTGTGTGTGTGTTCACGCTGCACGCTGATCCTCCTCATAAAGCGTTTATATTCCTCTTGGTGCATTGAGTTTGAACAGATTACCAGAGAAATGATGGCCGTGAAATGATAAGACCACAGGAGTCGCACTAAACAGCCCTTCAATCCTCATATATAATCCTCATATATAAAACGGAAGCTAACTCATTGCAGGGCTAATGGGAATACATTAGCTGTTCTAGCCGTTAGCGTAAGCTAACTGTTTTAAGCCAAGGATACATTAGCATTTGCTATTTTAGCGCTTAGCGGAAGCTAACTGATTAAAAGGCTGCCAGGAATACAATAACATTAGCTGTTTTAGCAGTTAGCAGAAGCTAACTGTGTGCATGTGACCCAACAGGTTTTCATGGCATGATCATTATAAGCCCTCATTACCTAGTTATGTACCACATGCTTTGTGTCGGTTCCAAAAGTGTGTGTGGTTGTTTGTGTGACAGTGTGTAATCTCCTCTCACGGGCCACAGATCAAACAGTGTGTCCCAGCTGCCTGGTCAACTCTCCCTAGGCCACCCTGGTGATCCTCTGTCTGTGTGTGTGTGTGTGTGTGTGTGTGTGTGTGTGTGTGTGTGTCTGTCAGTCTGTCTGGGTTCCAATCTGCTGGTGCTACCAGACGCCAACAGTTGCCGTGGCAACGGACCAAATGGAGTGAGAAAGAAGGAAGGAAGAACAGGGAGAAAAATAAAGAGAGAGAGAGAAAGAAAGAGGGAGGGAGAGAAAGGTAAGGGGGCTAGTGGAGAGAACGGGGAGAAATGAGAGGGGGAGAGAGCAATATAGAGAGGAACGAGGTGACAGGCGGAGGGGGTTGGTACAGAATGAGAGAGAGCGAAAGGGAGTTGTTACAGAATGGGAGAGAGAGCGAGAGAAAGGGAGATGTTACAGAATGGGGGAGAGAGAGCGAGAGAAAGGGAGTTGTTACAGAATGGGGGAGAGAGAGCGAGAGAAAGGGAGTTGTTACAGAATGGGGGAGAGAGAGCGAGAGAAAGGGAGTTGTTACAGAATGGGGGAGAGAGAGCGAGAGAAAGGGAGTTGTTACAGAATGGGGAAGAGAGAGCGAGAGAAAGGGAGTTGTTACAGAATGGGGGAGAGAGCGAGAGAAAGGGAGTTGTTAAAGAATGGGGGAGAGAGCGAGAGAAAGGGAGTTGTTACAGAATGGGGGAGAGAGAGAAAGGGAGTTGTTACAGAATGGGGGAGAGAGAGAGAAGGGGAGTTGTTACAGAATGGGTGAGAGAGAGAAAGGGAGTTGTTACAGAATGGGGGAGAGAGAGAAAGTTGTGACGTTACAGAATGGGGGAGAGAGAGAGAAAGTTGTGACGTTACAGAATGGGGGAGAGAGAGAAAGTTGTGACAGAATGAGAGAGAGAGAAAGGGAGTTGTTGCAGAATGAGAGAGAGAGAGAGAGAAAGGGAGTTGTTACAGAATGGGGGAGAGAGAGAGAAAGGGAGTTGTTACAGAATGGGAGAGAGAGAGAAAGGGAGTTGTTACAGAATGGGGGAGAGAGAGAGAAAGGGAGTTGTTACAGAATGGGGGAGAGAGAGAGAAAGGGAGTTGTTACAGAATGGGGGAGAGAGAGAGAAAGGGAGTTGTTACAGAATGGGGGGGAGAGAGAGAAAGGGAGTTGTTACAGAATGGGGGAGAGAGAGAGAAAGGGAGTTGTTACAGAATGGGGGAGAGAGTAAGGGAGTTGTTACAGAATGGGGGAGAGAGTAAGGGAGTTGTTACGGAATGGGGGAGAGAGAGAGAAAGGGAGTTGTTACAGAATGAGAGAGAGAGAAAGGGAGTTGTTACAGAATGGGGGAGCGAGAGCGAGAGAGAAAGGGAGTTGTTACAGAATGGGGGAGCGAGAGCGAGAGAGAAAGGGAGTTGTTACAGAATGGGGGAGAGAGAGAGAGAGAGAAAGGGAGTTATTACAGAATGGGGAGAGAGAGAGAGAAAGGGAGTTGTTACAGAATGGGGAGAGAGAGAAAGGGAGTTGTTACAGAATGGGGGAGAGAGAAAGGGAGTTGTTACAGAATGGGGGAGAGAGAGAGGGAGTTGTTACAGAATGAGAGAGAGAGAGAGAAAGGGAGTTGTTACAGAATGAGAGAGAGAGAGAGAGAAAGGGAGTTGTTACAGAATGAGAGAGAGAGAAAGGGAGTTGTTACAGAATGGGCGAGAGAGAGAAAAGGAGTTGTTACAAAATGGGGGGAGAGAGAGAGAAAGGGAGTTGTTACAGAATGGGGGGGGGGGAGAGAGAGAAAGGGAGTTGTTACAGAATGGGGGGGAGAGAGAGAGAAAGGGAGTTGTTACAGAATGGGGGAGAGAAAGAGAGAAAGGGAGTTGTTACAGAATGGGGGGAGAGAGAGAGAAAGGGAGTTGTTACAGAATGGGAGAGAGAGAAAGGTAGTTGTTACAGAATGAGAGAGAGAGAGAAAGGGAGATGTTACAGAATGGGGGAGAGAAAGAGCGAAAGGGAGTTGTTACAGAATGGGGAGAGAGAGAGAGAGAGAGAAAGGGAGTTTTACAGAATGTGGGGAGAGAGAGAGAGAAAGGGAGTTGTTACAGAATGGGGGAGAGAGAAAGGGAGTTGTTACAGAATGGGGAAGAGAGAGAGGGAGTTGTTACAGAATGGGGGAGAGAGAAAGGGAGTTGTTACAGAATGGGGGAGATAGCGGGGTGAAATAAAATTTGATTTGATTTGATTTAGAGAGGGAGTTGTTACAGAATGGGGGAGAGAGAAAGGGAGTTGTTACAGAATGGGGGAGAGAGAGAGGGAGTTGTTACAGAATGGGAGAGAGAGAGAGAGAGAAAGGGAGTTGTTACAGAATGAGAGAGAGAGAGAGAGAGAAAGGGAGTTGTTACAGAATGAGAGAGAGAGAGAGAAAGGGAGTTGTTACAGAATGAGAGAGAGAGAAAGGGAGTTGTTACAGAATGAGAGAGAGAGAGAGAGAGAGAGAGAGAGAGAGAGAGAGAGAGAAAGGGAGTTGTTACAGAATGAGAGAGACAGAGGGAGTTGTTACAGAATGGGGGAGAGAGAGAGAGAGAAAGGGAGTTGTTACAGAATGAGAGAGAGAGAGAGAGAGAAAGGGAGTTGTTACAGAATGAGAGAGAAAGGGAGTTGTTACAGAATGAGAGAGAGAGAAAGGGAGTTGTTACAGAATGAGAGAGAGAAAGGGAGTTGTTACAGAATGGTGGGAGAGAGAGAAAGGGAGTTGTTACAGAATGGGGGGGAGAGAGAGAAAGGGAGTTGTTACAGAATGGGGGAGAGAAGGGGAGTTGTTACAAAATGGGGGAAAGAGAAAGGGAGTTGTTACAGAATGGGGGGGAGAGAGAGTGAAAGGGAGTTGGTACAGAATGAGAGAGAGAGAAAGGGAGTTGTTACAGATTGGGGGAGAGAGAGAGAGAAAGGGAGTTGTTACAGAATGGGGGGAGAGAGAAAGGGAGTTGGTACAGCTGTTAGGGCTGACGGTCATCTATGTGGATACGTTGCTAAGCAACACCCAACACTAACGAAGCTGGGGTAGATAACTGGTTGATAACACAACTGGGGGAGCGGTGTGTGTGTGGACTGAATGGGTACCTTTATAGAGAGACAGTGAATGGAACCCTGCTAAGAAACCCCCCAAAGAGAGAGACCTGAAAGGGTTACATCTGAGAGACTGGGCCTCACTGGAGTACGTGACCCCTTCCAGGCACGGCAAGCACGAGACACACACACACACACACGCGCGCGCGCACAGATCTTCACACTTCATCAAAAAATAATGAACCCACGACCAGACCAGAGAGTGGTGCTTAAACATCATTTTTTTAATCAACATTTTTCCAAAGCAGGAATGTACTAGTTTTTTCCTCCCTTTAGAGGTGTGTTGGAGGAGAGAAAGAGAGGAGGAGGAGGAGGTCATAGTGACGGGAGGGATGGGGGGAGCGGAAAGGAGAAGGTGGACACAAACCCATTTCACACAGTGGTGTCCCAATACAAAACGTCTCAAGACATCACATACAAGAGCCAGCCGGCTCTCTGTCGCCTTGACCTGCTGGCTATTGGGACAAGGAAACACACTCACACACACACACACACACACCAACAGAGGGGTGGGGTGGGGGGGGTGCGTTTTCACAAAACAAGAAACCTCTCTTTTTGAAATGAGGATCCATGAGAAAAAAATCCAACACATTGAAAACAGTCAAAAGCAAACAGTGAAAGAGAGAGAGACAACCTTTTAGTAAAACACCGACTGACATGACAACAAAAAAGCCCAAGCTTCGAGTCCCGGAGGGAGATTCTCCTCGGTGAAAAAAAGAGGAGAGGAGGATGAAGAGGGAGAGGAGAGAGAGAGAAGGAACCATTTTGCGAATGAGCAGCATTCGGATTCCACACTTGGATTCCACAACTCCACAAAGTCCAGGAAGTTTATCCAAGTGTTTATGTTCATGGCAGCAGCCATCTTTGTCAAATACTGTCATTTAGAGTGTCAGAGGATTTCAGAACTCAGAGAGCGTTTGTAGTTTGGCTTTGAGCGTGTTTCTGAAGGTATACAGTATTCCTGGTGGTCGTGTGTTTGTACAGGAGACAAGACAGATTCCCACATACATAAATACCAAGATCCTGATGCACACATGTACAGAAATTGGGGTGAAATTTTTACCCTAATTAGTCAACTTCTCCGTAACACTTTCTAGGTTCAAAAAGCATAATGGGAACAGATTACACAACATACAAATGATGTGAAATAGAGAGGAGGTGTAGTAGTAATAAAACAAAGTTGAAAGTGATATTTCAAATAAAGCTTTTTGAGCAGGTGTGTATATGAATAAAACACACATTGAGTGGAGCTTTGGGAACAAACATCCACCTGTTGAGCATGAGGGATATTTCAAAGCGCGGCACGCCACCTATTGTCTGCTATTTTGTTAGCGTATGTGTGCATTTGCAGGTTGTCGCGCCTGTTTAAAACACGTCATGGGTCTAACACTCAACGATACTAAGTAGCAGCTCGCCGATACAGCACAACTTAACACAAGAAAGCTTTGCCTTCGAAAAAGGGTGTGAAAACGAATTAACCAGGCTAAGAGAATGGCAGGAACTGGTTTCAGAAAAACACCCATACAAACACAGTCTTGTATAACTAACCTTGTGGGAAGACACAATTCAGTCCCATTCAAAACCTTATTTTCCCTAACCTTACCCCCAAAACCTAACCATAACCCTAGAACTAACCCTAACAATAATTCTAACCTTAACAAATAGCATTTGACCTTGCGGGGACCAACAAAATGTCCCCAGTCGGTCAAATGTTTACTTGTTTACTATTCTTGCGGGGACTTCTGGTCCCCACGAGTATTGTTAAACACGTATACACACACGCACAAAAACAGGGCGCACACACCCTCTTTTAATCCTTCTGTCACACACAGAGGTGTGTATCAAAGCCAGGACTGTGTCAGAAATAGGGAGCCACATGGGAGCAATCAGTGTGTGTGTGTGGCAGAGAGAGGGATGCAGAGAGAGCCAGACAGAGAGAGTGTGTGTGTGTGGCAGAGAGAGGGATGCAGAGAGCCAGACAGAGAGAGTGTGTGTGTGTGGCAGAGAGAGGGATGCAGAAAGAGCCAGACAGAGAGAGTGTGTGTGAAATTGGCGTAGACATGTACGGCATGTATGTGTGTGCGTGTTATGACAGTGAAAGAGAATGTGAGAGGGCTCAGTGTGTCTGTGTCGATATAATCAGTGTAGAGTGTGTCTGATACATAAAGCTGTTTAAGGGGGAAATCGGGAGAATTTGAAACGTGCCATTTCCCTTCGGAGAAAAGAGAATTGTCTGTTATCTTGAATGTGTGTGTGTGTGTGTGTGTTTTAGATGAAATCTCTCCTCCTTATTCCACAGTGAGGTTTCCCCCTGAAATCCATTTCAGCTGTGTGTCTGTTCCTTTCCTCCGTCCTCCCAGGGTCCTTCACTCCTTCTCAGCACTCCATTAAAGGAAAGGCTCCTCTCTTCCGCCACAGTCAATGTTTCACTCTCTCTATCCTTCCCAGGGATTCTTCTCTCTCTCTCATCGCTCAATTCACCTCCCATCCCCCCACTTCTTCCATCTCTTCTCGCGCTCTTTCTTTTCTTTAGTGTGCAATTCCTTCTTCAGTCTTTTCTCTCTTTTAAAAAAAAACCCCAAAAGTTCCACATTCAGTCGCTCTTTCTCTTTTCCCCCTAGACAGCGACTCCGGTTCCCGCTCTTTCTTTTCATTCTATTTCATTTCATTTGGAACCCGCCCTCGTTGCTTTTCCTTGTGTAAAAGCGTTTGAAAAAAACTTTCATAGATGGTTTCTACCTCAACAACTTCCACAAACGAGGTCTAAACTTCAAAACTACAGCATAGTACAAGAACTATAAAAATATACATAGGGGGAGGCCCAGAGGGGGGAGGGAGGCGATGAGAGAGGGAGAGAGGGAGAGAGAAACGACCTCAGTTCGCCAAGGAAAGAAAAACAGATTCAAGAGATTCAATTAATTTACAACTCAAAGGGGAAGGAAACAGGGTCAGGTTTCTAAATAGCAAACAAGAAAGCGCAGGATAAAAAAAAATCTAGCAGTATAACAGAAGTGTTGTTTTACAAGTGGAGGAATCAAAATAAAAAACTATTTAAAAAAACAAGAAAAATGATTGACTGGATATTCATATATAATCTGTAAGTGTTGCTAGCGATAAAAAAAAAAAACTCACCTTTTATATTCACTCACTTTTTTGTGTTTTGGTTTTTAAGACAAGTCTAAAGACACGCGAACACACACATTCGCTCGCATGTAGCGTATACACAGATTAACACACACACACACACACACACTGTACTAAAGCACACTAACTGCACACACACTTCTGTGCAACAGCAGTGTCAGAATTATTATCCTAGTCTCCCACACACGCACGCACACACACACACACACACACACACACGTTATTAAAATATACAAGATTCTGAATGTCACTAAGACTCGATTGGCCTGACCGATTGATCACGTGACCCCAGCCCAGCTTTCTGATTGGGTGAGAGAGTCAGAGGCCCCTGGTCCAATGAGAAACCATACACACACAAACAAACTAGGATCCTATTTGTGAGTTATAACATCAAGGGCCACAGTTAGCCTCAGGGTCCAATCAGGAGGCAGGTAGGTCTGATACAGGACAGGAGCATTAGAGAAATACAGAGATCTCAGGATGTGGTTGGTCAGTGGGTTTCCTAGGGGTCAGAGTCCCAGAAGTCCAAGTTGTGGCGGTACTAGTGTGTGTTCTCTCACACTAGCTTGGTGTGCATGTTCTCACACACTTATCCTCATGGTGTATAGGGAGGGGACTTTTCTCTTCAGCTCTGGTGGGTGGGGTGGGGGGTTGATTCATGGTGAGACCAAAAAAAAAGAAAAGAAGTGGGCCCCAGAGTCTCTTGCCAGTCCTGTCCTCTTTTAAGGGGCCGGTGGGGACTATATACTATACCCTCCATACTTAGCTTAGTGACACAGTCGAGTGAAGAGTGGTGGGCGTACGGATGGCCTCTTCAGTTAGCTAGATGCACACACCTGTGGCTGGACTGGGGTTGGATAGGGAAGTTCAGATACTGTATAAGGGACTGAAGGTCTTGGTGGTTTTGGAGGGTAAGTCAGTGATGGATTACTGTAGGTAGGTTTTACGTGGTACTGTACTATATAGGACAGGGTATATTGTAGGTGGGCTGTAGGTGGTACTGTACTGTACAGGACAGGGTAAGATGGTAGTTGGTAGTACTGTAGGTTGTCATGGCAACTGCCCTCATACTTTGTAGTAGATGTTTGCTGGACTCTGGGGGGGCATCTCCTGGACGATGTAGACGGGGTGACCGTAGTCCCCGCTCACCTTCTCGTAGTGAGGGCAGTACGCCGAGTCCGAAGCCCGCAGCGGGATGATGATGTCACTGGGTTCCGAGCCGTTGTTGTTACCGCCCCCATGGCCGCCGCCGTGCCCGCCGCCATGCCTCTTGGGGCTGGTGAGGGAGGAGAGTGACAGGGGCGGGTGGTGGGACTCCGAGTGCTTGGCGTGTCGCCGCCGGTAACACACCACGCAGATCACCGCGGTGACCAGGAGGAGGAAGGCGGAGCCCCCTGCAGCACCGGCGATGACGGCCACGTTGGAGGGGGGGAGGGGTCCGTTCTCGCCCCCTGCGCCTCCCGAATCCCCGGCGCCATCGCTAGGAACTCTGGGATGGGTGGCATTACCAGCACCACCTGTAGAATGACACAAAAAAATAAGATTTTTATAACCTTATAAAAGACAAATACAATGTTATGTAACTTTACCTTTAAACAGGTCAACATTCACAAGGCCGCGGAGCCAGACGAATTACCAGGACGTATACTCAGAGCATGCGCGGACCAACTGGCAAGTGTCTTCACTGACATTTTCAACATATCCCTGTCTGAGTCTGTAATACCTACATGTGTCAAACAGACCACCGTAGTCCCTGTGCCCAAGAACACCAAGGTAACCTGCCTAGATGACTACCAACCCGTAGCACTCACGTCAGTAGCCACAAAGTGCTTTGAAAGGCTGGTCATGGCTCACATCAACACCATAATCCCGGAAAACCCTAGACCCTCTCCAATTTGCATACCGCCCCAACAGATCCAGATGACACAATCTCAATCGTACTCCACACTGCCCTTTCCCACCTGGACAAAAGGAACTACAGTTCAGGGTTCAACACCATAGTGCCCACAAAGCTCATCACTAAGCTAAGGACCCTGGAACTAAACACCTCCCTCTGCAACTGGATCCTGGACTTCACATCGATGGGGCTGTAGTGGAGCGGGTCAAGAGTTTCAAGTTCCTTGGTGTCCACATCACCAACAACCTATCATGGTCCAAACACACCAAAAAAGTAATGAAGAGGGCACGGCAATGCCTTTTCCCCCTCAGGAGAAAAAATTTGGCAAGGGTCTCCAGATCCTCAAAAAGATTCACAGCTGCACCATCGAGAGCATCCTGACCGGTTGCATCATGCCTGGTATGGCAACTGCTAAGCATCTGACCGTAAGGCGCTACAGAGTGTAGTGCAAATGGCCCAGTACATCACTGGGGCCAAACTTCCTGCCATCCAGGACCTATATACTAGGCGGTGTCAGAGGAAGGCCCCAAAAGTTGTCAGACTCCAGTCACACAAGTCACCTAAATGTACATATTACCTCGACTAACTTTTAGCTCCGCACGTTGACTCGGTACCGGTACCCCCTGTATATAGTCTCTTTATTGTTATTTTATTGTGTTACTTTTTTATTTATTTTTTACTTAATTTAATTTAGTAAATATTTTCTCAACTCTATTTTCTTAGAACTGCATTATGGGTTAAGGGCTTGTAAAGTAAGCATTTTGCGGTAAGGTCTACACCTGTTCTACCCGGAGCACGTTGACAAATACAATTTGATTTGATTTAACAGACTTTGACGGGTATACAAGAAATGACACTGTACCTCTCATAGGCAATTCTGAAACCTTAAACCAACATTCTGTCTTGTCTTCTTTAGGGTGCAACCTCTTCTATATACACAGTACATATTACGCGCCAGTAAACATATCTGTACGACACCAAGGTGACTAACCCTCTTCCTGTAGTTACAGTGGCAGAAACATCCCAACAGGAATGGATCTGAGAGGGTTTGGAATGCTCCTGTGCGCCTGTGGAGACCGACTGAGACGCCGTGGCTCTGGCTAGAAGCTACACCCATCCACAGTGAGGGGATCAAGGCGGCACACTTCATCCCTTAAGCCTAACAACGTTGTTTATGTTGCATTGGCGCGTGCACACATAAAGGAGTCAGAACAGTTGGGTGGTTTGGACGCCACCCTAAACGCCACCCCACTCTCTATTTAGTGCACTGTATAGGGAATAGGGTGCCATATGGCTTTGGTAAAAAGTAGTGCACTTTATAGGGAATAGGGTGCCATATGGCTTTGGTAATAAAAAAAGTAGTGCACTATACAGGGAATCGGGTGCCATTTGGGGCACAATCTGGGTCTCTAAAGCTAGAGACCACACAGTGATGCTGCCTGGTTGGAACCTGGTCCCAATCGCATGGTCCGACCGCATGGCAGGTCATAGCCCAGCAGGTGTTTGTTGGGTTTGGGACCGCCTGCGAGGAATGGTCGTGTTGACCGTGCAAACGTTGGCGGTGGTAGCGGTTAGGGCGGTAATGCGAGGCGCGGTCGTGGGATTGGGTTATTATTATCCTTGGCACATTTCCCCCCTCGTTTTCTCTCCCTCTCTTCCCCGTCTTCCTTCCTCGCTCCGTGGCTCTCCCACTTGTGGACATAATGACTTCCCTTGCTCTGTGCCTCCCCCTCCTCACCCCCTACCATGCATGCAGGACTGACTGATTGTCTAGCTGACTGACAAAACACTAATACCAGACGCCAATTCCGCTCTCCGCCTCTCGCGTTCTTCCCTCCATCCCTCTCTCATTCCCTCCGTCCCCCCAACATCCCTCTCTCGTTCCCTCCACCCCTCCATTCCCCCCAACATCTCTCCCTCGCTCCATCTCCTCCTCCTCCTTTCACCAGCTCTGTCTATTATCATCCTTTTCCCTTGTTCTCTCTCTCTCTCTCTCTCTCTCTCTCTCTCTCTCTCTCTCTCTCTCTCTCTCTCTCTCCATACCTCTTGCTTCTCCTCTGTCGGTTTTCTGCTCCTTCAACAGTGAAGCCTTTTCCCTTCCCTTCCTCTCTCCCCCCTCCCTTTTTCTGTCTCCTTTGCTCTCGTGTCTCTCGCCCTCTGCTTTCTTCATCTCTCATCAGTTCTCTCATATCCACTTCACATTAGAGAGTAGGTATGGCCATGTCCCAAATGGCACCGTATTCCCTATATAGTGCACTACTTTGGACCAGGCCCCTTAGGACTCTGGTCAAACGTAATGCACTTTAATAGGGAATATGGTGCCATTTGGGACAGTCTGTATGTGGTTGGGAGAGACAGAACCAGCCAGCATACAAAGACCAGGTCAACAAGTTCCCTGCCATGAGACAACATCCCTCCCTCCCTCGCTCCTCTCCTCTATCCTTTCATCGTCCTCTTCTTTCCTCACTCCTCCCCTCCCCTCCTCCCCTTTCCTCTACTCTTCTGTCTTCCCCTCTCCTGTCCTCTCTCCCTCTCCTCTCTCACTACTCAGATTTATCATTCTCCTCTCCTCTCTCTTCTTCTCTTCCTTCTCTCCGCGGACCAACAGAAACCAGGCCGCCCAAACTAATGACAATAATAACTCCTTCAAATGCCCCCCCCCCACCGCTCCCTGGGCAGCTATTAGAGCCGTCGTTCCTCGCCTGCGGCACTTAGCTCTGAGGGGAGGAGAAGAGGGGATGGACAGAGAGGGAGAGGGATGAGAGAGATAGAGGGATGGATTTAAATAGAGAGATCCCACAGATGTCGCCGGCTTGTATCCTCCATCTGTCGTTTTCTTTCCGTCCCTCGTTCTCTGTCACTTCTTTCTTTCTTTACTCACTCATTCACTTGCTTTTTTTTGTCATTTCGGACTGGTTGTGGTATACTCTATCCTCCTGGTGGTGTAAGTGTGTAAGCTCCTCCACACCCCTCTTACCTGTATTTCTGGTGTTGGTACGGCCCGCACTTTGGTCTGGTTTGGCAGGTTTCGGGGGCAGTCCATATGGGTCTGAGGGGGAAAAAAACAGGGTGGTACAACGGTCAAGATAACACATCCCGTCAACATGAAAACAACCTCAAAACAGGCCCACTGACTACACATAGACTCTGTCTGAGCTATAAAAAAAACAGATCTCTGAGGCCCATTCAATGAAACTAAATATTGATCGTCTTCCAATGTCATTTTCTAAAACAGCTCTCCAACTATATTTAAAAATGGGATACTTGAAGGGTTTCCATTTGTAAAAGTACCACAGTGAATATAAAACTGCAAACAAAACCGTCTCCACGCCCGACAGGGAACGGCCCCACTGTCATGCTAGGCTGCGGCCCCCAAAAACGGCACCGTATGCCCTTCCTAGTGCACTTCCCTACGGACCCCGATCAAACGTTGTGCACTATAAAGGGAATAGCGTGCCATTTGGGGTGGACCTAATATCCTCTCGCTGGGGCTATGACAGAGTGCCGTATAGATTTACCGAGAGGGACATAATAGACAGCCCTGTTATGCTGTGAACACAGAGACTGTACAATGTACACACACACACACACACACACTCTCTCTCTCTATGTGCTGAGCTATAATTCTACACTAACTGACATTTACGGAGGTCCATACACAGTGGCAGGTATTATTGGTTCGACAGGCCCTCTGAAGACAGACAGCCAATCAGAACTTGGCATGAGGGGTGTTTGGATCAATAGGACTGCTGGGGCTTGTGAGTGCTGTGTGCATTTGAGGGTGTGTGTGGGTGTTGTGTGTGTGTGAGAGCTTGTGTGTATTATTATCCTTGTGGGTAATCCTCACAAGTCCCCAGAAGTAAAACAAGGATCATTCTCCCTCGTGGGGACATTTCCCATGAGGAGAAAGGCTATTTTAGGCTACGGGGTTAGAATTAAGGTTGGGGGTTATGTTTAGGAGTTGGGGTTAAGTTTAGGGTTAAGGTTAGGGAAAATAGGACCTGTAATGGAAAGCAATTGTAGGTCTCCACAAGGATAGTAAAACATAAAGTGTGTGTGTGTGTGTGTGTGTGTGTGTGTGTGTGTGTGTGTGTGTGTGTGTGTGTGTGTGTGTGTGTGTGTGTGAAAGAGTGTGTGTGTTTCTCGGGAACGTGCAGGTTTCTAAGACTGTGTGTGTGTGTGTGTGTGTGTGTGTGTGTGTGCGCCTGTGTGTGTGTGTGTGTGTGCGCCTGTGTGTGTTTCAGAGCTGAGCGGCGCTCCAAATCTCATCAGAGATCTCTATGAGGCGGCACACCGTGTGTTTAGATGACAAACAGAGCAGAGGTGACCTTTCAAACCCACAACAGATAACACAGGGAGAGGGGGGGGGGGGGGGTAAAGGAGCTATTGGATGGGGAGAAAGAGGATGAATGAGGTAGAAAGAGAGAGAGTGAAGAAGACGGAGACAGGTAGGGAGAGAAAGAGAGGGCGCAAGAAAAATGGGAGACAGACAGAGAGAGGGGCGGGGAGGGCAAGAGAGAAAGGAAGATGAGTAAGAGAGGAGTGAGCAAGAGAGAGAGGGATTAGAAAGGTGAGAGAGGGAGAGGGACATGAAAGGTGAGAGAGAGAGAGGGACATGAAAGGTGGACCTGCAAATTAGTGTGAAACCCAAGAGAACAGAGGTGAGGAGGACGAGAGAGAGGAAGGGAGGGAATCAATGATGGCGGTTTTCATTCAAGCAGCAACGAAAGAAAAAGAGCGGGAGATAGAAAGAAAAGAGAGATATAGGGAGTGCTATTCTTCTCCCCTGGGTGGGCTGTGGAGAATGATGGAAACACAGTAGCACCACTTCCCTCTCAGGAGAACAGCTTCCACATCAACACACAGAAAGAATAACTTTCACAACAACACACAGAGAAGGGAGCTTGTACAACAACACACAGAGAGAAGAGTGCTTCCACAACAACACAGAGAGAACAGAGCTTGTACAACAACACACAGGAGAGAGCTTGTACAACAACACACAGAGAAGAGAGCTTTCACAACAACACACAGAGAAGAGAGCTTGTACAACAACACACAGAGAAGAGAGCTTCCACAACAACACACAGAGAAGAGAGCTTCCACAACAACACACAGAGAAGAGAGCTTGTACAACAACACACAGAGAAGAGCTTCCACAACAACACACATAGAGAAGAGAGCTTTCACAACAACACACATAGAGAAGAGGATTTCACAACAACAGAGAGAAAGAGCTTGCACATCAACACACAGAAATAATAACTTTCACAACAACACACAGAGAGAAGAGAGCTTGCACAATAACACAGATAAAAGGGCTTTCACAACAACACACAGAAAGAAGAGAGCTTTCACAACAACACACAGAAAGAAGAGCTTCCACAACAACACACAGAGAAAAGGGCTTTCACAACAACACACAGAGAGAAGAGAGCTTTCACAACAACACACAGAAAGAAGAGCTTCCACAACAACACACAGAGAAGAGAGCTTTCACAACAACACACAGAGCAAAGAGAGCTTTCACAACAACACACAGAAAGAAGAGCTTCCACAACAACACACAGAGAAGAGAGCTTTCACAACAACACACAGAAAGAAGAGCCTCCACAACAACACACAGAAAGAAGAGCTTCCACAACAACACACAGAGAAGAGAGCTTCCACAACAACACACAGAGAAGAGAGCTTCCACAACAACACACAGAGAAGAGAGCTTGTACAACAACACACAGAGAAGAGAGCTTCCACAACAACACACAGAGAAGAGAGCTTTCACAACAACACACATAGAGAAGAGCGCTTTCACAACAACACACATAGAGAAGAGGATTTCACAACAACAGAGAGAAAGATCTTGCACATCAACACACAGAAATAATAACTTTCACAACAACACACAGAGAGAAGAGAGCTTGCACAATAACACAGATAAAAGGGCTTTCACAACAACACACAGAAAGAAGAGAGCTTTCACAACAACACACATACTGAAGAGAGCTTTCACAGCAACACACAGAGAGAAGAGCTTTCACAGCAACACACAGAGAAAAGGGCTTTCACAACAACACACAGAGAGAAGAGAGCTTTCACAACAACACACAGAAAGAAGAGCTTCCACAACAACACACAGAGAAGAGGATTTCACAACAACACACAGAGAAGAGAGCTTCCACAACAACACACAGAGAGAAGCACGTTCACAACAACACACAGAGAGAAGAGCTTTCACAACAACACACAGAGAGAAGAGCTTTCACAACAACACACAGAGAGAAGCGCTTTCACAACAACACACAGAGAGAAGAGCTTTCACAACAACACACAGAGAGAAGAGCATTCACAACAACACACAGAGAAGAGCTTTCACAACAACACAGAGAGAAGCGCTATCTCAACAACACACAGAGCTGATAACACTGTTGGGGAGGGAGAGAGGATTATATTATGAGGAGCATGGAATGGGGAGTATGTGTGAGTGTCTGTGCATAGAATGGGGTACAGGAATGGCGGATGGAGGGGTGAGGTGTTCAATGAAAATGCCAATGTGAGTAAAACATGTTACAATAAATATTTTTTTTGTGTGTGGCATGTGTGTGTGTGTGTGTGTGTGTACGTAGATTTTGGCAGACTACTGTATGTACAGTGGGGCAAAAAAGCATTTAGTCAGCCACCAATTGTGCAAGTTCTCCCACTTAAAAATATGAGAGGCCTGTAATTTTCATCATAGGTACACTTCATGACAGACAAAATGAGAAAAAAAATCCAGAAAATCACATTGTAGGATTTTTAATTCAATAATTTGCAAATTATGGTGAAAAATAAGTATTTGGTCACCTACAAACAAGCAAGATTTCTGGCTCTCACAGACCTGTAACTTCTTCTTTAAGAGGCTCCTCTGTCCTCCACTCGTTACCTGTATTAATGGCACCTGTTTGAACTTGTTATCAGTATGTGTACCTATGAGACGTGTACCTATGATGAAAATTACAGGCCTCTCTCATCTTTTTAAGTGGGAGAACTTGCACAATTGGTGGCTGACTAAATACTTTTTTGCCCCATTGTATTTGTGTGTTTGCAGTCAAAATATGTGTATGTAAGAGAAACGTGTGACTTCCATCTAAAACATTGACCCCCCCAGCAGCAGTCATTTGCAGGATCAGTGGTGTTTAACACCAGTGACCGTTTACTCTACTGTATACATACAAAGTCATTAGCAGAGTCATTGGTGTTTAACACCAAAATCAAATCAAAATCAAATCAAATCAAATCAAATCTATTTATATAGCCCTTCGTACATCAGCTGATATCTCAAAGTGCTGTACAGAAACCCAGCCTAAAACCCCAAACAGCAAGCAATGCAGGTGTAGAAGCACGGTGGCTAGGAAAAACTCCCTAGAAAGGCCAAAACCTAGGAAGAAACCTAGAGAGGAACCAGGCTATGTGGGGTGGCCAGTCCTCTTCTGGCTGTGCCGGGTGGAGATTATAACAAAACATGGTCAAGATGTTCAAATGTTCATAAATGACCAGCATGGTCGAATAATAATAAGGCAGAATAGTTGAAACTGGAGCAGCAGCACAGTCACCATAGAGACTGTTTACTCTACTGTATACATACAAAGTCATTATCAGAGTCATTGGTGTTTAACACCATAGAGACTGTTTACTCTACTGTATACATACAAAGTCATTATCAGGGTCAGTGGTGTTTAACACCATAGAGACTGTTTACTCTACTGTATACATACAAAGTCATTATCAGAGTCATTGGTGTTTAACACCATAGAGACTGTTTACTCTACTGTATACATACAAAGTCATTATCAGAGTCATTGGTGTTTAACACCATAGAGACTGTTTACTCTACTGTATACATACAAAGTCATTAGCAGAGTCATTGGTGTTTAAGCCCAGAATGAGCAGCCTACTCCTTACTGTATGTCTGGGCATAGACAGCCAGTAGCAGAGAGTCGTGGTGTTTAGTGTGTTAGTGAGTGAAGTCAACAGGGCTCATTAGAGCCATGTGATCCTGGCTGCTCCTTTCCTCCAGCTCGCTGCCTCTAATCAACACTAATACACTTAGAGTACACTTAGAGTACACTGTCAGTGTGTGTGAGAGTGAGTGTGTGTGAGAGTGAGTGTGTGTGAGAGTGAGTGTGTGTGAGAGTGAGTGTGTGTGAGAGTGAGTGAGTGTGAGAGTGAGTGAGTGAGAGAGTGAGTGAGTGAGTGTGAGAGTGAGTGTGAGAGTGAGTGAGTGAGTGAGTGAGTGAGTGAGTGAGTGAGAGAGAGAGAAAATGATGAATGAGTGTTTATTTCAGGTGTGTCTCAGTACTCACTCTGTCCCACTTTGAGGATCACCTTCATGCCCTGCGTGGCACACACTCCTCCCCTCATACTCTCCAGGCCCTGGCGCGTCCCATCTGACGTGGCTGGAGGGGGAAACACAGAACAACTTATCAGGCTGACTGTCTAACACACACACACACACGAAACTCACCCTCACGGGTGAAACACACACAAACTCACACACACTCCCTTTCACAATGCCTCCCATTCTACCAAGCCAGTGGATGAGTGACATTTGCAGGCGTGGTGATTAAACTCGCACACAGAAGCTGTGAAATGTCACAGTCCTTCAAGATGTGAGGCTTTTAATGAGTCCTAATGTCTCATTTAGTGCCTAGCGACTGAGCTCTGTGGACTCAATGACTAACACATGAATTAACTCCAATAAACTGCCCTTGATATAGAAGTCCACTTTTGACTGGACAAACACGCTGGAGAAGAGAGAGAGAGATAAAGTATTATTATTATTGAGGAGACAATGATTATCTCATTGAGAATTCAGGATTCATTATACAATTATAAAAGAGAGAAAGAGAAATTTGCTCCTGTGTAATTAAACAGTATCATGTTACGATTTAGCCGATGCTTTTATCCAAAGGGACGTGTAGCTTAGCGCATTTAGTAAATTGGGTCCATGAGGGATTCGAACCCACATACCCAGGTGTTGCAAGCACCATGCTCTTATCCATGCCATCTTAGCTACCAGAGCTAAGGCATGCACAATATAATCGGTGAGAGTATCGGAATCGGCCGATATTAGCTCAAAAATGGCAACATGGGCATCGGCCCGATGTCTAGTTTAACGCCGATGTGCATACCTATATAACGTAGGTAGATGATGTGCATACCTATATAACGTAGGTAGATGATGTGCATACCTATATAACGTAGGTAGATGTCGTGCATACCTATATAACGTAGGTAGATGATGTGCATACCTATATAACGTAGGTAGATGACGTGCATACCTATATAACGTAGGTAGATGACGTGCATACCTATATAACGTAGGTAGATGACGTGCATACGTATATAACGTAGGTAGATGACGTGCATACCTATATAACGTAGGTAGATGACGTGCATACCTATATAACGTAGGTAGATGACGTGCATACCTATATAACGTAGGTAGATGATGTGTATACCTATATAACGTAGGTAGATGACGTGCATACCTATATAACGTAGGTAGATGACGTGCATACCTATATAACGTAGGTAGATGACGTGCATACGTATATAACGTAGGTAGATGACGTGCATACCTATATAACGTAGGTAGATGACGTGCATACCTATATAACGTAGGTAGATGACGTGCATACCTATATAACGTAGGTAGATGTCGTGCATACCTATATAACGTAGGTAGATGACGTGCATACCTATATAACATAGGCACATGACGTAAGGACGCCACGGAAAATACAGCACTACACAGAACAACATCAGAAAAATACTAAGCACTACACTCCCAACAACTAAACAAGTTCCAGTCAAGCAGTCATTTGAGAGAGAAAGAACATTTCGGGGAGACAACTCAAAAAAGGCGAAATCCATTTAACAAAATCCATTGATAGCGAAATCCATTGATAACGAAATCCATTGATAACGAAATCCATTTAACAAAATCCATTGATAGCGAAATCCATTGATAACGAAATCCATTGATAACGAAATCCATTGATAACGAAATCCATTGATAACGAAATCCATTGATAACGAAATCCATTGATAACGGAATTCATTGATAACGGAATTCATTGCCCTTGACAATCAACCGTTCTCTGTCGTGGATGATGTTGGCTTTCGCAGACTGGTCGAGCACCGGTACACACCACCAAGTAGGCGCTATTTTTCAGATGTTGCCCTACCGGAGTTACACAGTATTGTTGTTGAAACATCCGTGAGCTACTTGCTACGGGCATCACTGCTATTAGCTTCACGACTGACATTTGGACCAGCGATGTCAGCCCCATGAGCATGCCGAGTCTGACAGCACAGTGGGTCGATTTCCTACTGAGGAAAGCAGCATTGCGTGCTGAAGAATGTGCTGGTTCTCATACCACTGCTGCCATTTCAATGGCATATGAGAACATGTTTGAAAGACAATCCTAGCGCCATTCGAACAACTGACTCGAGAAATAAGCTCATCAACTGTGTCTGCAGCAGACGTGATGTCATGGCATTGAAACTCCTGCTCAACAAAACTGCTGACACGGACCGTGGGGTTAAAACTTGAAAAAGTCCT
>NC_092167.1:33491364-33496364 GCF_045791955.1 Oncorhynchus clarkii lewisi
GAGTGTTCTTGTGTGTGTCTTGGTGTGTGTGTGTGTGTGTGTGTGTGTGTGCACGAGTGTGAGTCCAAGTATATGTCTATGGGACTCTCAACAGTGCTAATGAGCCAGTGCATGTGACTAAAATATCTCGGCGATGAATAAAATCATTGAAAGTCAGTGCGTGTGTGTATTTCTATGCTCGAGATATTTCGCCCTGACAGTGGGTTTGAATAGACAGGCCCCTTCAATGTCCTTCAATCCCCATAACACCTCAATAGCTTTGAGGGAGGTATAGAAATGGATTGAATAGAAGAGAAGCGGCTCGTGGTCTTATCAGCTCGGTATTGAACACATACATTCTTGGCAGGAAGTGTGTAATGTCGTGATGAGGAACAGCTTGGGGTAGCACTTCAATGTACCCTTTAGAGTCTAGCTGCCATAGAATGACGCTCAATAGCGGATAGGGGGTTTCATATTGAAAAGCTAATGGGGGATGGTTGAGTGCAGCTGACGTGAATTGGGCTGTGTGTATGGTGCTTGTATGGTGTGTGTGTGTGTTCTCGTGCGCCTGTGTGAAACATATCTCTGAGTATCTCAAAGTCTGGAAGAACGTATCTGCCTGCAAGTGTGTGTGTGTCCGTTATAGAATGGAGGCCTGCAGAAATGGGTCAATGCCGGCCTCTCTCCTCCCTCTCTCTCTCATTCCTCTGCTCTTTGCTCATGCAGCCGTAAAGCTGTGTTTTTTTAAAGCCTCTCTGTATTCCCATGTCTCTCCCAGATATAGACCAAAACACCTCTCCCTGTCCACTCCCCCGGCAGCAGAGCAAGGATATGGGTTTAACGAGCCGACCATCTCGCGAGCTCTCGCACCGCTGTCACCACACTTTTTTATACCCTCTCTCTCTCTCCCCCCATTTCTCTCTAGATCTGTCTCTCCAAATCTCCCTCTCTCTGTCTTTCCATATCTCCCTCTCTCTGTCTTTCCATATCTCCCTCTATCTCTCTAGCTCTCCTCATCTCTCTCTCCCCCCATTTCTCTCTCCACATGTGTCTCTGTCTCGGTCTCGACTTAGCCTAGCCATGATGGTCTGGGTTCAGAGGGCCTGTGTGTGTGTGTGTGTGTGTGTGTGTGTGTGTAAGTCCATGTCCGACTGGACACACACAAACAGGCAGTGATGTTGGGGGCCTCTCTAGTGATGACACATGGGCAGACAGACAGACAGTTGATGTAACAGGGGGTACTGGTAAGAGGATATATACATGGTATAGTGGCTAAGTGTAGGAGCTGGGGGTCTCTGTCTGTCTCTCTCTCTCTCCACTGAGTCATGTCTCAACTAGGGTTGCACATTTTGGGGAATATTCAGAGGTGGAAACTTTCCGTGGGAATTAACGGAATATATGGGAATTAACAGAAATATATGCAAATTAATATTAACACCATTTAAATGTAGCTGTTTTTTTGCATTTGATATATTTACCATATCATATGGAGACAGAAACATAAACCTTTGACCTTATCATAAGTAGACATAATTGCAAATGATTAAATCCTTCCAATAGAAGTAACGAATTGAACTTCAATTAAATGAGTTGACTCTTCACATGGGATGATTTCACTGAAAAACAAAAGAAAGGGAATATTGAATGATCCCCAATGACCCATCGCATCTCCCAAAAACCTTTTCAACATACATCTGTAAAATGATAGTCTAGAAACTAAAGCTTTGGTTGTCTTCATCTCAGGCTTCCATGTCTTCTCCCTGGACCTCCTTAATGTCCACCTCTTGAACATCAGACTCTGAGGCCTCATCGTCACTGTCACTTTCCAACCTCGTTGAGGATGGCTCGTTGTCAGGCTCAAACAGCCTCCAATTTGCCCGGATGGCCACCAATTTTTCAACCCTTGTATTGGTCAGCCTGTCGCATGCTATGGTGTGTGTGTTCTCAAACAAGGACCAGTTGCGCTCTGAGGTGGCTGATGTTGGTGGGATCTGGAGGATGATGGAGGCAACAGGGGAAAGAGCGGCAGATCCACAAAGCCCCTTCCACCAGGTGGCTGATGAGATATGTTGGCTTGACTGCCATATTGCATCTCCATCCCAAAGCCCTTGCTTGGGAGTGTACTTCACCAGACTGCCATGAACTTTGCCCGCATCCAGGCCAAGGTGGCAAGACACGGTAGTGATGACACCATAGGCCTTGTTGATCTCTGCACCAGACAGGATGCTCTTGCCAGCATGCTTGGGGTCCAACAGGTGTGTATGGGCTTCAGGCAGAGGTCTTCACACTTTTTCATGTATTTCAGAACTGCAGTTTCCTCTGCTTGGAGCAACAGTGAAGTGGGCAGGGCCGTACAGATTTCTTCTCTTACATCTGCAAGCAGAGTCTGAACATCAGACAGGATGGCATTGCCTCCCTCAATCTGTGCAATGGCCACTGCTATAGGTTTCAGGAGTTTCAGGCTGCTTACCACTCTCTCCCAAAATAGATCATCCAGGAGGATCCTCTTGATGGGGCTGTCCATATCGGCAGACTGTGATATGGCCATTTCTTGGAGAGACTCCTTCCCCTCCAGGAGACTGTCAAACATGATGACAACACCACCCCAACGGGTGTTACTAGGTAGCTTCAATGTGGTGCTCTTATTCTTCGCACTTTGCTTGGTGAGGTAGATTGCTGCTATAACTTGATAACCCTTCACATACCTAACCATTTCCTTGGCTCTCTTGTAGAGTGTATCCATTGTTTTCAGTGTCATGATGTCCTTGAGGAGCAGATTCATTGCATGAGCAGTGCAGCCAATGGGTGTGATGTGAGGGTTGGACTCCTCCACTTTAGACCAAGCAGCCTTCATGTTCGCAGCATTGTCTGTCACCAGTGCAAATACCTTCTGTGGTCCAAGTTCATTGATGACTGTCTTCAGCTCATCTGCAATGTAGAGACCGGTGTGTCTGTTGTCCCTTGTGTCTGTGCTCTTGTAGAATACTGGTTGAGGGGTGGAGATGATGTAGTTCATTATTCCTTGCCCACAAACATTCGACAACCAATCAGAGATGATTGCAATACAGTCTGCTTTCTCTATGATTTGCTTGACCTTCACTTGAACTCTGTTGAGCTCTGCATCCAGCAAATGAGTAGGTGAAGCATGTCTGGTTGGAGGGGTGTACGCTGGGCGAAGGACATTCAGAAATCTCCTCCAATACACGTTGCCTGTGAGCATCAGAGGTGAACCAGTTGCATACACAGCTCGAGCAAGACATTCATCAGCATTTCTCTGACTACGTTCCTCCATTGAGTCAAAAACTTGAGCTGTGGCTATTGATCAGGTGTTTGATTCATAATTTTCACCTCGAATAGAAGTAGAGGGACTTTTGTCAGAGGTTGCTTGTAGTGAGCGCTGAGGGAACTTTATCCACTTGTTGCATTCTTCACATATGATTTGGCACAGTATTTGCAAATGTACACAGCTTTTCCTTCTACATAAGCTGCAGTGAAATGTCTCCACACATCAGATAGTGCCCGTGGCATTTTCCTGTAAAGATTAGAAAAAAATAAGTAAAAAAAAAACAAATACAATTCCATGTACAGATAAATAAGTTAAGCAGTTAGATGAAACAACTCCTTTGTAAGATAAATGTTTCAAATGAAACGCGTATGGAAACAGGTGAAGTAACACTCAGTTAGCAGGCTCAATAAAGCTACACAACACATGGTAACAAAAACTAACTAGCAAAAATGTTAACATGTTAGAAAGGATTTAAACACACTTTGCTGTCGGCTACTATTTACTAGTTAACAAAAAATTACCCACCCAGTATTGTAATCAAAACTTACCAGAAAGCATGTAGTCCTTGGCTCAGACAGTGTAGTAGTGTGGGCTCAATAGCATCTCATCAGTGTGCAAGATCTTGAGAATCAGCTGTACATGTGATGGAAGAATGCACTGTGCATGTGATAGAAGAATGCACTGTGCATGCAGAGGGTTGCAATTCCATTGAAATGGGGATAGTTTAACCAAAATATGCCACAAGACCTAGAATTGCCTCATGTGTATCCCACAAAAAAAAGGTTCACTGTTATAAGCTAACTTTTTTCATGAATTTAAGCAAAATTCCCAAATTTCTCGGGCTTAACTTCCCACGGAAAATTTGCAGAAAAATTCCGGAAATTTTCCGACCCTTTGCAACCCTAGTCTTAACACTCCCATTAGCACTGAGTTTATCATGAGGATGTTTTTAGGCCAAGGGTCTCCGACCCTATCCTGCAGGCTACCTGTGTGTGCGTTAGTTACTAAAGACAACTCTAAAAAAGCCATTCTCACACGGACACATTCAAATAGCTTAAAGAAGAAAATAACTATTTAGGATTCTGCTCAATACTCGGATTTCACTGTAAAATCACCTATTTATTTGAATTTTTATCTCTGTCTCCCTCTCTTTCACTCTCCCTCCCGCCTTTCATTCTCTTTGGCCATGTCCTAAATGGCACCCTATTCCCTATATAGTGCACTATGTGCCCTGGTCAAATGTAGTGCACTATAAAGGGAACAGTGTGGCATTTGGGATGTAAACTTTGTATCCCCAGTTCCAGTTCTCTTTGGATCTATCTGTCCTCCTCTAAGGCAGAACCACATTGTCTGTCAGTGTCTGATTACAATGCGTGCAGCAACAACATTCTGCCACAAATAAACTCAAAAGCTGTCTTTGTGTGTGTGTGTGTGTGTGGTGTGTGGTGTGTGGTGTGTGGTGTGTGGTGTGTGGGTGTGTGTGTGTGTTCAAACCAGAGGAAATAACACTATGTTGTGCTCAGCTGGACAGCTCAGTGGGACGTCACCGTCGAATCAGAAACAGCCACATCAAACATCAAACCCGTCCGACACGACGTCAGAGCAACGTTAAAAGAACATATAACGACCACGCTAGGGTTGGAACGGTGAAGGAATGCTGTACGACAACGGTCTGTCGGTTGATCCTCTGTGAAGCTGTTTTAACTTGTACTTTCATGGTGAGATGAGAGCGGGG
>NC_092167.1:33498864-33508864 GCF_045791955.1 Oncorhynchus clarkii lewisi
CCCATCCACATCTTCAATATTATGATACCTTCACTCGGAAGCTGAAACTGGCAAAAAAGCAATGGAGGGAATTAAATTAGCATCAATTAGTGTAGTTTGCAAAATAAAAACTTGCACGCCTTTCTTTCTCTCTCATCACATACCAATCACACACACCAAGACAACACACACACACACACAGCCCCCTGCCCCATTATGTGCTGGGTCTTTGTTGGGAGTGTGTAGGTCCAGGGATTAACGCAGATCTGGAACCATGAATAGGACCAGGCGGTGTTTGTGTGTGTGTGTGAATAGAACCGGTCTGGGGCTTGGCTCCTGCTGAATTAATTACACTAATTAGCTCCCTAATTGCATACATTAAAACTCTGGTTAGAGGGTCTGGGGCCCGGGGAAGAGAGTCGGGCATGGGGGGGAGAGTAGGGCCGGGGGAGAGAGTAGGAGAGAATAGGGCCGGAGGAGAAAGTAGGCCAGGGGGAGAGAGTAGGAGAGAATAGGGCCGGAGGAGAGAGTAGGGCTGGGAGGAGAGAGTAGGGCTGGGGGAGAGAGTAGGAGAGAATAGGGCCGGAGGATAGAGTAGGAGAGAATAGGGCCGGAGGAGAGAGTAGGGCTGGGAGGACAGAGTAGGGCAGGGGGAGTTAGTAGGGCCGGGGGAGAGAGTAGGAGAGAATAGGGCCGGGAGGAGAGAGTAGGGCCGGGGGGAGAGAGTAGGGCCGGGAGGAGAGAGTAGGGCTGGGAGGAGAGCGTAGGGCAGGGGGAGAGAGTAGGAGAGAATAGGAGAGAGTAGGGCAGGGGGAGAGAGTAGTAGAGAATAGGGCCGGAGGAGAGAGTAGGGCAGGGGGAGAGAGTAGGAGAGAATAGGAGAGAGTAGGGCAGGGGGAGAAAGTAGGAGAGAATAGGGCCGGGGGAGAGAGTAGGAGAGAATAGGAGAGAGTAGGGCAGGGGGAGAGAGTAGTAGAGAATAGGGCCGGAGGAGAGAGTAGGGCAGGGGGAGAGAGTAGGAGAGAATAGGAGAGAGTAGGGCGGGGGGAGAGAGTAGGAGAATAGGAGAGAGTAGGGCAGGGGGAGAAAGTAGTAGAGAATAGGGCCGGAGGAGAGAGTAGGGCAGGGGGAGAGAGTAGGAGAGAATAGGAGAGAATAGGAGAGAGTAGGAGAGAATAGGGCCGGGGGGAGAGAGTAGGAGAGAATAGGGCCAGGGGGAGAGAGTAGGAGAGAATAGGGCCAGGGGGAGAGAGTAGGGCAGGGGGAGAGAGTAGTAGAGAATAGGGCCGGAGGAGAGAGTAGGGCCGGGAGGAGAGAGTAGGGCCGGGAGGAGAGAGTAGGGCCGGGAGGAGAGAGTAGGGCTGGGGGAGAGAGTAGGAGAGAATAGGGCCGGAGGAGAGAGTAGGGCCGGGAGGAGAGAGTAGGGGAGAATAGGGCCGGAGGAGAGAGTAGGGCAGGGGGAGAGAGTAGGAGAGAGTAGGAGAGAATAGGGCCAGAGGAGAGAGTAGGTCCGGGAGGAGAGAGTAGGGCAGGGGGAGAGAGTAGGAGAGAATAGGGCCGGAGGAGAGAGCAGGGCCGGGGGGAGAGAGTAGGAGAGAATAGGGCTGGAGGAGAGAGCAGGGCCGGGGGGAGAGAGTAGGAGAGAATAGGGCTGGAGGAGAGAGCAGGGCCGGGGGAGAGAGTAGGAGAGAATAGGAGAGAGTAGGGCAGGGGGAGAGAGTAGGAGAGAATAGGGCCGGAGGAGAGAGTAGGGCTGGGAGGAGAGAGTAGGAGAGAATAGGGCCAGGGGGAGAGAGTAGGAGAGAATAGGGCCGGAGGAGAGAGCAGGGCCGGGGGAGAGAGTAGGAGAGAATAGGAGAGAGTAGGGCAGGGGGAGAGAGTAGTAGAGAATAGGAGAGAGTAGGGCAGGGGGAGAGAGTAGGAGAGAATAGGGCCGGAGGAGAGAGCAGGGCCAGGGGGAGAGAGTAGGAGAGAATAGGGCCAGGGGGAGAGAGTAGGGCAGGGGGAGAGAGTAGTAGAGAATAGGGCCGGAGGAGAGAGTAGGGCCGGGAGGAGAGAGTAGGGCCGGGAGGAGAGAGTAGGGCTGGGGGAGAGAGTAGGGCTGGGAGGAGAGAGTAGGGCAGGGGGAGAGAGTAGGAGAGAATAGGGCCGGAGGAGAGAGTAGGGCCGGAGGAGAGAGTAGGGCCGGAGGAGAGAGTAGGGCCGGGAGGAGAGAGTAGGGCCGGGAGGAGAGAGTAGGGCTGGGGGAGAGAGTAGGGCTGGGAGGAGAGAGTAGGGCAGGGGGAGAGAGTAGGAGAGAATAGGGCCGGAGGAGAGAGTAGGGCCGGAGGAGAGAGTAGGGCCGGAGGAGAGAGTAGGGCCGGGAGGAGAGAGTAGGGCTGGGAGGAGAGAGTAGGGCTGGGAGGAGAGAGTAGGGCAGGGGGAGAGAGTAGGAGAGAATAGGGCCAGAGGAGAGAGTAGGTCCGGGAGGAGAGAGTAGGGCAGGGGGAGAGAGTAGGAGAGAATAGGGCTGGAGGAGAGAGCAGGGCCGGGGGGAGAGAGTAGGAGAGAATAGGGCTGGAGGAGAGAGCAGGGCCGGGGGGAGAGAGTAGGAGAGAATAGGGCTGGAGGAGAGAGCAGGGCCGGGGGGAGAGAGTAGGGAGTAAGGCCATTCACACACAAATGAAAGCAGACACACTTAAAATGTGATTGATTATACTGTATATTTGAGGGTGAGGTGGTGTGTGTGTGTGTGTGTGTGTGTGTGTAGAACAGACAGGATTGAATAGGACTGGTATTGAATAGGACTGGTATTGAATAGGACTGGTATTGAATAGGACTGGTATTGAATAGGAATGGTTCATGTTCTAAAGCTTATTTTCCTTAATCCTCGCTGTACTGTATCTGTTTAACTCAATGATTCCACGCGCACAATTTCATGCTATACTCTGCATTCCGGTTCTGTGTCATTCAAGAAGCCGAACACACTGACTCAGACTCATATCGACCAATGACATGGCCCGGTCTCTATCTAAGCATGTTGGGAAGGTTTACATAGACGATTACATCATCAAGATCATTAGTCACTCCACTGTACAGATGCCCACCCCTTTAGCATTTTGAACGATTACCAAAACCATGGCTCGCCATGGCATACACCCAGGGGTGAAAGTAAAGAAGAGTAAAGAAAAATACAAACGCAACATGTAAAGTGTTGGTACCATGTTTCATGAGCTGAAATAAAAGATCCCCAAAATTTACATAAGCACAAAAAAAGCATATATCTCTCTCATTTTTTTACACAAATTTGTTTACATCCCTGTTAGTGAGATTTCTCCTTTGCCAAGATAATCCATCCAACTGACAAGGTGTGGCATATCAAGAAGCTGATTAAACAGCATGATCATTACACAGGTGCACCTTGCGCTGGACAATAAAAGGCCACTCTTAAATGTCTAAAGTTTTGAGGGATCGTGCAATTGGTATGCTGACTGCAGGAATGACCAGCAGAGTTGTTCCCAGATAATTGAATGCTCATTTCTCTACCATAAGCCGCTTCCAATGTCGTTTAGAGAATTTGGCAGTACGTCCAACCGGCCTGCAGACCACGTGTAACCACGCCAGGACTTCCGCATCTGGCTTCTTCACCTACGGGATCATCTGAGACCAGAGACCTGGACAGTTGATGAAACTTTGCGTTTGCACAACCAAAGAATTGTCCTCACCAGGGTCTTGACCTGACTGCAGTTCGGCGTCGTAACCGACTTCCGTGGGCAAACGCTCACCTTCAATGGCCACTTGCACGCTGGAGAAGTGTGCTCTTCACAGATGAATCCCGGTTTCAACTGTACCGGGCAGATGGCAGACGGTGTATGGCGTCGTGAGGGCGAGCAGTTTGCTGATGTCAACATTGTAAACTGAGTGTCCCCCGGTATGGGCAGGTATGGGCAGGCATAAGCTACGGACAACGAACCCAACTGCATTTTGTCGGTGGCGATTTGAACGCACAGAGATACCTTGACGAGATCCTGAGGTCCATTGTCGTGCCGTTCATCCGCCGCCATCACCTCATGTTTCAGTATGATAACGCACGGCCCCATGACGCAAGGATCTGTACACAATTCCTGGAAGCTGAAAATGTCCCAGATCTTCCATGGCCTGCATACTCCCCAGACATGTCGCCCATTGAGCATGTCAATCCAGTGCATCCCAAACGTGTACGACAGCGCGTTCCAGTTCCTGCCGATATCAAGCAACTTCACATAGCGATTAAAGAGGAGTTGGACAACATTCAACAGGCCACAATCAACAGCCTGATCAACTTCTATGCGAAGGAGATGTGTCACGCTGCATGAGGCAAATGGTGGTCACACCAGATACTGACTGGTTTTCTGATCCACGTCCCTACTGAATAGCATATGAATGAATACCATACATGATTACTATAGCCGACCCAACTCCATTTGTTGACACTGTCCCAGCGGTTTTCAAACTTTTTGACCTGCGAACCCAAAAAAATATGTCGGAAAATTGCGACGCGCGCACATGCGCCAATCAAATGTAGCCTGTCATTACAACCATAAATGGTGATGCATTTTCGAAACGCAAGACAGGCTTTCAGGAATAAACTGTGTTTCACACCTGGGATTTGGAGCTGAAAGGCATTCATGTTAGCAGCCAATGTTAACTGGGATACAGACCTATCATGTCACTTCCCTGGAGTCCAGAGCAGGCAAAATCAGAGGTTGTCGGATCGGATGGAAGGCATCGCGGGGCCACTACGCCCTGACTTTGGAGGACAGCCTGCCTGCAGAGCGCTCATTGCCAGCTGAGTAGCCCTGTTGTTCCTCACAAATATCGTAATAACTTTGCCAGAATATGATACATCTTCATCCCACAACATTGAAGGCAGTGCAATGTTACAGATGCTTATCTTTAGCCAGTAGCCCACGCAAACTAGGCCGACCTGACAAATGAAAATGATCGAGCAAATTGGCAGGTAGCCTATTGTTCTGGCAAAGAGGAGTCAGTAGTCTCTCTAGAGACAGCAGGAGTGGTAGATAGACTCTGAATGATCGGCTATGAAAAGCAAACTGACATTTACTCCTGAGGTGCTGACCTGTTGTACCCTCTACAACCACTGTGATGATTATTATTTGACCCTGCTGGTCATCTATGAACGTTTGAACATCTTGGCCATGTTCTGTTATAATCTCCACCCGGCACAGCCAGAAGAGGACTGGCCACCCCTCAGAGCCTGGTTCCTCTCTAGGTTTCTTCCTAGGTTCTGGCCTTTCTAGGGAGTTTTTTTCCTAGCCACTTTGCTTCTACCTGCATTGCTTCCTGTTTGGGGTTTTAGGCTGGGTTTCTGTACAGGACTTTGTAACATCGGCTGATGTAAGAAGGGCTTTATAAATACATTTGATTGATTGATTAATAGCAGATTGCTAAACTGTATTTTATATGGATAATATAAACGTAGGCATATTCTGTTTTTTCCAGGCAAAACTGGAAGAAATTAAAGTTCCTTCTGGTCACTAATCTGGATGTACGCACCTGCCTTTATATGTCAATGCTGATGACGGGACAATGGTCAACAATTTCAAATTTTTGGTTCTGAAGCTTAGATGAGAATTGAACGACAACCTGTACACAAAAAACCCTAACATTTTTTGGTGGAATTATACCACGACCGAAAAGGGCACTTTGGAGACTGGAAGGGCAAAGGGGCATGTGCTCTGCACAGGTAGAGCTGTCTGTATATGTGCCTGATTGTAAAGACATTCTGCGATTGTCCTTAGGCCCACACTTGTAGCCCGAATTGATGCATCCACTGCTGTCTCATACCTATAGTTTTCTTGGCATTTTGTGTGATAGGCTCACGTCTTACCAGGACTGCGTACCCACACTATTTATTTAGCTAGGATGCCATACCGGACTTGCTTACTTTCACCCCTGCATACACCAATGCGCTGAATTAGGCTTTTGGCTTCAGATTCCCTGTCAAATGGTATACTACATGGCCAAAAGTATGTGGACAACCCTTCAAATTAGCGGATTCGGCTAGTTAAGCCACACCCGTTGCTGACCGGTGCATAAAATCAACCACACAGCCATGCAATCTCCATAGACAAACATTGGCAGTAGAATGGGCCCGTACCGAAGAGCTCAATGACTTTCAAAGTGGCACCGTTGAAAGTCAGTTCATCAAATTGCTGCCCTGGTCAACTGCAATTGCGGTTATTGTGAAGTGGAAATGTTTAGGAGCAACAATGACTCAGCCACGAAGTGGTAGGCCACACAAGCTCACAGAGTGGGACCGCCGAGTGCTGAAGCGCGTAGCGGGAGTTTCTTGAGATGGGTTTCCATGGCCGAGCAGCCACACACAAGCCTAAGATCACCATGCATAATGCCAAGCGTCGGTTGGAGTGGTGTAAGGCTCGCCGCCATTGGACTCGCGTTTTCTGGAGTGATGAATCACGCTTCACCATCTGGCAGTCCGACGGACGAATCTGGGTTTGGAGGATGCCAGGACAACACTGCCTGCCCCAATGCATAGTGCCAACTGTAAAGTATGGTGGAGGAGGAATAATGGTCTGGGGCTGTTTTTCATGGTACAGGCACCTTTCAGTGAAGGGAAATCTTGACATTCTAGGATTCTGTGCTTCCAAGTTTGTGGCAACAGTTTGGTGAAGGCCCTTTCCCTGTTTCAGCATGACAATGCCTTCTTGCACAAAGAGAGGTATGTACAGAAATGGTTTGTCAAGATCGGTGTGGAAGAACTTGACTGGCCTGCACAAAGCCCTGACCTCAACCCCATCAAACACCTTTGGGATGAATTGGAACGCTGACTGCCAATCAGAACTAATCGCCCAACATAATACTAATACTCTGGCTGGCTGAATGGAAGCAAGTCCCCGCAGCAATGTTCCAACATCTAGTGAAAATCCTTCCCAGAAGAGTGGAGGCTGTTGTGGCAGCAAAGGGGGGACCAACTCCATATTATTGCCCATGATTTTGGAATGAGATGTTCGACGAGCAGGTGTCCACATACTTTTTAGTTTATGACGCCCAAAAAACAGACCATTGAAAGAAAGGGAGTTAGAGGGAGGAAAGAGAGGAGGGATGGAGAGAGTAGGGAGGGGAGGAAAATGGGGTATGGGGACAGGCTGTAAAAATGGCTTCTTGTGTTTGTGAAAATGTACCAAACATACCTATAAAACTGAGTTAGTGACACCACAACAGATGGGCTCATATTTATACAGTGTCATCTAGAATCAGTTCCCTCCTGTCCAAACAACATGAATCAAAAACAGATCCTAGATCAGCACTCCTTTATGAATACAAGCCCAGAACAACTAGACACTGTTGACAGCTAAGTCTTCAATAGGGAAGTGGACACAGTGAGAATGATGGGGTTTATGGACATTTAGACTAATTAAAGCTGTTTATAATGGCCATTAAAGGGTTTAGTAGTGACTGTTTTTTTATTTATTCCTGTAACGTCTTTCAATGGACCTTCTCTTTCTAATCAGTCAGTCGTCCACCCTTTCTCTTCTTACCATCTGTCTGTTATGACATTCTGCTACATTGCCCATCCCGCTTTTTTTCTCCTTCTCTCTTGATTTCTTCTATCATCCTCTCTTGTTCGATAACTCTCCGTCTCACTCCCTCTCTCATGCTCCCTCCTCATCTCCGTCACCTTCTATTCCTCCTAGTGAACAGCTGGAGGAGTGATGCTCCAATCCCCCTGGAACACTATAATCTCTCTCCCCATTCAGACAGCATACATCTTACACTGCCTGTCTGTTTAAAGACAAGCTTACCCCCAAAACCCACACTGTGCGTTTGTGTGTGTTGGAAAGAAGACTGATTGCTGGTTTATAGTGTGTCTGCTGTGTGTAGCTTTGTGTGGTGTTGTGGAGTGTCCGCTGTGTGTGAATGTGTTCATTATGTCATTACGGGTCTTGTTTGCCTGAACCTGCTCCACTAAATCAAAGCCATGTTAGTGTGCTAATGCATTAGCAGCCCTGCCAGAAGGCCCAGAGGTCAATGGAGAGGTACGCTACGGGATAAAATCCCCCCCCCCCCGATTCCTGGGATACACATCCCTCCACAAGTGGTTCCTAGGCAGAAGGCTGGACAATGGTGGCTTTGTCTGCACTGCGGCGGGAGTATAAAAGAAGAAGTGGCGAGGGACACAAACAGTGTGTGTGTGAGAGACAGTGTGGGGAGGTTAAACAATGTTAACCAGTCCCAATCCAATTAAGAAGAACACACACACACACACACACGTCTTCGCACACAGTGACAGACAGAGCGACACACACACACACAGTGACAGACAGAGCGACACACACACACACACACACACACGTCTTCGCACACAGTGACAGACAGAGCGACACACACACACACACACAGCGACAGCCAACACTATCTCACAGACAGCAGTGCTGCTTTGACTACTGACCTAAATCGAGAAGACCTGTCACTCTCTTTTATTCACACTCACCACATCTCTCTCTCCCCTTCTCGCTCTCCCTCCCTCTGTTCATGTCTCGCAACGCAATTTTGTAACAAACCCAATGCTCTTCCTCTTCCCCAAAATACAGTAACACTCCTCCTTTCATTCCCCCCTACGTCGCTCCCTTTTCCGTTTTCACTCCAAATGCTTTCGTCTCGCTAATGGAGGGTACCCAAGTATTCCCGCTGGTATTTGTTGAATGTTCAACAACGGATTGGCCAAAAGTATTATTGTGATTGGTTGAGACGTGTTCTAAGCCATACTACAAAACCTGTTTAGCACGGGGAAGCCTATGACACAAAAATGGGCATCTTGTTTTCTGTTTCATCTGACAAATCCCTGATCAGCCAGTGTCCCATCAGCTCAGCCAGCCAATTCATTAACTTGATCTCCACTGTAAAAATAATTATTTCCCCTTGCCTCTAGACTAACATTTGTTTTGCAACAATGGGGGGGTTGTACTAGAGGTCGACCGATTAATCGGAATGGCCGATTAATTAGGGCCGATATCAAGTTTCCATAACAATCGGTAATCGGCATTTTTGGACACCGATTATGGCCGATTACTTTGCACTCCATGAGGAGACTGTGTGGCAGGCTGACCACCTGTTTTGCGAGTGCAGCAAGGAGCCAAGTTAAGTTGCTAGCTAGCATTAAACTTATCTTTTAAAAAACAATCAATCTTAACATAATCACTAGTTAACTACACATGGTTGATGATATTACTAGTTTATCTAGCTTGTCCTGCGTTGCATATAATCAATGTGGTGCCTGTTCATTTATCATTGAATCACAGCCTACTTCGCCAAACGGGTGATGATTTAACAAGCGCATTCGTGAAAAAAACACTGTCGTTGCACCAATGTGTACCTAACCATAAACATCAATGCCCTTCTTCAAATCAATACACAAGAGAGGCCTCCCGGGTGGCGCAGTGGTTAAGGGCGCTGTACTGCAGCGCCAGCTGTGCCATCAGAGACTCTGGGTTCTCTGGGAGGCCCCTCCCTCTTGTGTATTGATTTGAATGTTTATGGTTAGGTCCTCCTAGGTGCAACGACAGTGTTTTTTTCACGAATGCGCCAGCGACTCCTGTGCAGTGCTCGCTAACCAAGGTTGCCAGGTGCACGGTGTTTCCTACGACACATTAATCGGTATCAGCGTTGAAAAATCATTATCGGTTGACCTCTAGTTTGTACAAACGTTGCAGGCCGTCTCTCAACATTTGCAACATTGTTTCAATATTGAAATTGGATCTACACCGTCCTACTGAGAATAAACGGTCACGACCAAACGGACATCTTCTCTCAACCAGTCGAAATCATGAATCTGCATCATTTTTATGGATATATACAAAGGAGGTCAAGGGAAAAAAAAGTCTAAACGCCATGAAATGCAGCTACAGTCGTTTGCTGTCTTTCCAGCTGCAGTATGAAGTGATTGCGTTAGCTGTATAGTTGGCTAGCTCCTCTGAACTACAGTGTCCTGACGGGAGAGCACATTTTCTATCCCAGGTGA